>NC_056737.1:1872388001-1872463001 GCF_019279795.1 Protopterus annectens
TTGCTCTAAATCTCTACACTTACTTTACAACCATCTACTTTGTCATGAAACATCCCTTATCAGGTTCTTATTTTTCCTCATGTCTAGAACAAAACTTATTATAATCCTGGAAACATATACTACTGGGTTGTTAGTACTGAATAAAAACTGATGTGGTCATGCTGCTGCTAATGTTTCTCTTTCAAACAGTGGATGGTCAGTTTAAATCAATTACATACTGATGTACGTGTTTATCTATTTTTATGTATGTATGTATGTATTTATGTATTTATTTATGTATTGATTGATTCATTCATTCATTCAGGTAACTGGGGTATAATGCTAATTCAAATGGACATATTTCAGTCTTAGACTGGATAAAGTTTGATAAACTATTCAGAAATTCTCCTGCCTTTTTCTACCATCTTAATTCTTCCAGTGCTTACTGAGTAACTACTGTCAGAAAATGATGCCACATGTGTTATCCACCAAAGTGAAATTATTATGGTGACTGCTCATCTATAAATATAATTTAGCAGGAATTCATGTTTAACTCATTACATCTGAGTGATGCCGCCAGGTGCATCTGCAGTTAACTCCTACTGATGCCTTTAGACATCAAATATTGCTTGTTCATATTTGCATCAATAATTCCAAAACCATGCTATGTACAAGGTTTAAAACGATTGCCTTTTAAAGCTCGCACAGTGGCAAACTCAACTGCATTAATATTTGACCTCTGGTGCAGGTAAAAAGATATTAATTGTTTTTATGATAATTTATATAGATATAATTTTCACATTTTTCTAAATATCTCAACAACCAAGTAACACAGGCAGAACTCCTTAGCCTCATATGAAAACTCTCTCACCTAGATGAACAAAATGCTGCTGACAGTATGTGTGTAACTTCAGTGGTTGCTGAGATATTGTAAGATGCTTACAAAATATTACAAACATAGCAGTTACTGTGTTTACTGTGACTAATCTATAACCTAAAGAATATTACCATTATAAAAATAGTTTGTGCTGAAGGGTTTGCCGTTTATACTTCTTTCATAATCCCTATGGTTCCAGAGATATGAACAGTTGTTTCAAATGTGAGGACATAATCTGATTCTGTCAAAAGGCTTATGCTTCGCCCAATTGGAAGTTACAGTGCAAACTTCCTGCGCTCCACTGGAGTGATTGCATTAAGTGCAGGAAATGCAGCGTTTATCCATTGCTGGTGTGATTACACCATGAAAGAGCAGTCCAAGTTCATAGGTTTATAGGTTCATAGGTTCATAGGTTCATACTAGGCTATCTGCCCTAGGGCATTTATAAGCCTAGCCAGAGTGTGTTTGGCTTTCGCCACCCATTTTAAATTAATTTTGCTATGCCCTTTTTCGAGGTTAGTATACTGTGCCTCTGTCTAACAGTGACACAGAAGTGATACCCAGGGTAAACCTATGATCTCCCATCCACTCATCAAGATTCCACTTGAAGAGAGTCAATGAGGGACTCTGCCTAACCTGGACTGGGATTTTATTCCAGAGTGAAGGGAGCCTCTGGGTTATGAATCTGTCCCTCCAGCATGTCCTATTTATTTCAGTGCTGAGGTTCAAGTCTCTCGAGTGCGTAGCTCGATGGGATTTGGATTTTCTGAGGTGCAGCATGTCCATTAATTCCGGGTTGGACATGGCTTTATACGTCAGGCACAGATCGCCTCTGAGCAGGCGGTATGCCACTGAGTAGAGCTGGAGTTTCTTTAACCGGGCAGCATATGGCATCTGTTTGAGCCCTATGATCCTCTTGGTGAGGTACTTTTGGGGTCTATCCAGTTGCTGCAGGTGTCTGGTAAGGTACATCCCAAAGGGGGGCATTGTACTCAATTATGGGCCTGATGAGGGATGAGTAAAGAGGCACGATGATCTCCCCTGATCTAGATGTGAATCCCTTCATGATTAGGTGGGCTATATAAAATGTTTTTCTAACCACTTTGGCCACGTGGTTGTCAAATGAGAGATTGCTATCAACTTGGATCCCCAGGTCCCTAATTACTTCTTCTGTACTTAATGGATTATCACCTATGTAGTAATTTGTGGGCTCTTTGTTTTTGCCAAAGGGGATGACTATACACTTTTTGGCGTTTAGCTTGAGGCCATGGCTCTGGCACCATTTGTCTGTTTCTATGAGGCCCTTTTGGATGATGCTTGTGTCGGCTGGAGAGTCGATTATGGTGGCCAGTTTGCAGTCATCTGCGAACTTAGTCAGCCACAGTCCTTCCATGTTGGCCTGTACCTCCGAGAAATATATACCAAACAAGAGAGGTCCCAGGACTGAGCCTTGTGGGATGCCACTTGTAACTGGTTTGGAGTCTGACATGGCTCCAGCAATTCTAACCATGTGGGTTCTGTCCTTGAGCCAGTTTGCAACCCATCTAATGACATAGGGGTTTATATTTAAGCTGGTGAGCTTATCTATAATGCCCGAGTGGGGTATTGTATCGAAGGCTTTTGCGAGGTCCAGGTAGGCTGTGTGGACCACCTTCCCCTCGTCAATGGCCTTGGTGACTGTTTCAAAGAAATCAACCAGGTTTAAGAGGCAGGATCTGCCCTTAACAAAGCCGAACTGGGTAGGATCCAGTGTCTGTAGGTCCCCAATATCTTTATTTATGAGGTCCATGATGATCCTTTCCATAGCTTTGCAGACCAAGCCAGTCAGGCTTATGGGGCGATAGTTTCCAGGATCCATTGAGGCACCACCTTTGTGGAGAGGGACCACTGTTGCTGTACACCACTCTTTGGGTACATATCCTGTAGTAAGGCTAAGATTGAACAGTAGTTTTATGTTTGGGTTTAGCTCTTCTTGGAGTTCATGTAAGATGCAGCCTGGGACACCGTCTGGTCCCATTGATGCTGTGTTTTTTGCTTTGGAGAGGGCAGCTCTTACCTGAGCATTTGAGATGTCAGGGGGGGCAGCACTCTGCTGGGATAAATATTTGCCCTTTTGGTGGGGGGGGGGGAGAAGTTTGCTCTGAACCTGTCAGCTAGGATGTTGGCAATGTCTGTGGGTTCGGTGTATTTTTTGTCATTTTGGACTAATTCTAAGCATATCTGGGAATTCCCACCCAGGTTCCTAACATAAGTAAAGAAAGCCTTGTGATTATCCTTAGTGTCCTGTGCAATTTTTCTCTCGAAGCTGGCCTTAGACGATTTTATGAGTGCCCATAGTTTTTGCTAATACTGATCAGAGATGCCTTCCCTTTTGGGATTTTGCTCTATCATGTAGTAGCTTCCTCCTTCTATTGTATAGTTTGTTTATGGCTGGGGTCCACCAGACAGGATGTCTGCCTTTGGAGGATTGGGTCTTAGTTTTATCTGGGATTGCATGATCCATGCATTCCTGAAGGTGTTCATAGAATGTGTTTATAAAGGATTCTGCGGTCTGGGCTGTATTTTCCACAGGCCCGGGGGCTTTGAAGGATTCCACCTCGGTTTTGAGGAGTGTGAAATTTGCTTTAGAGAAGTTTTTCACTGTGGTTTTCAGGGCAGGGGGTGGAGTCGGGATGTGAATATCCAGTGAGATTAGTTTATGGTCTGATCTTGCCAGTGAGGGATACACTTCTGGTCTGGAGCATAGAGTCCCCATGTTGGTGATGATCAGGTCCAGTATGTTTTCCCCTCTTGTGGGAGTGGTAACAAGTTGTTCCATAGCATTTGAGTTTATAAATTCTAGGAATCTTTGGGCTAGGGTGTTGGAGCTAGAGTAATGCTCCAGTCTATGTTTAGGTAGTTGAAGTCACCCAATATAATGGTGTTTGGAGAGACCTTCATATTTTCCATTGTTCTCAGGAAGGCGAGTGGAGTTCCTGGGTTTGGGAGGGTGGTCTGTAGGCTATAAACTGGAAGGCAGTTTTACCCACTGTTAGTTGCACATGGATAGTCTCTGATGCTTCGTGCTGTGCCACCAACCTGGAGGTGTGGGTATCTTTGACAAATATTGATACTCCTCCTCCTTTTCTGGTTCAGTCCAAGTTTTGGGGCTGAAAAGCATGGTATGAGGTATAACCTGGTAGTGCTGGGGTGCTCTCAGGAGCCTTGAACCAGGTTTCTGTTACTGCACAGATATCGATGTTCTCCATGCTAAGGAGAGTTTCGAGTGCATGCATCTTGAGGTTTAGACTTCTGGCATTGAGTAGCATTACTCTTAGTTTCTTATCCCTTGTGATACCTATGGAGGTGGGTTTGTCTTTTGAGCCTTGCCTAAATAGTAAGAGCATTTGCCAATATCTGAAAGCCCAGGGGTGACAGGTGGAAGCCGTCCCTAGTGAAGCATTGTGGCTTGTTGAGCATGTCATCTCAGGCTGACAGGCATTGGATCCCCTTTGAATGACACCAATACTTAAGCCAATTGTTGAAATTGATCATCTTGTCTTCATATTGTGGCATCATTCTTGGTGAGGGTATGATGCTACTCAAGGTCAGGGTCATACCGGCCTGGGCTACATGCTCAGAGAGCTCCTCTATGTCTCTTTTCATGTAGTCCAGGGAGGTACGTCTCAGGTCATTCACACCAGCATGGACAATAAGTGAGTCATATTTGTACTTGCCTTGGAGTGACCTGAGTGTTTGTGTTATGTGGCGGATCCTAGCACCCGACAGGCAGCTCACCATGACCTTCTCCTTGTTCAGCCTGGTGAGCAGGGCGTCGGTGTGCCTGATGATTGAGTCACCTATTACAAGTGTATCAGGTGTGTTGTTTAGCCTTAAGGGCTGTGACTGTTTGGCACACTGGCTTTGTGAGCTATGTGTTGCATGTGTTTTGTTTTGGGGTAGCGGTTACTTGGCTGTCTGCTTTGGAGGTCTCTGCTGCTTAGGCAGATTTTTATTTAGAGCCCCCAAGTATGTTTTTGTGTGTTTATGTGTTTGGTTTGCTGTCGTGGTAGGTCTATGTGAGACTGGAATTGTAGTGAGTGTGGTTTCCTTCTCCTTCTGACTGGTTTCGCCAGTACTGAGTTGAGAGAGCTTAACCTCCAGAATGGTTATATGGTTGCATCTCTCACATGTGTTGGAATTTGTTGGGAGGAGGAGAGGGTTGTCTGTGTACATGAGGCAGTTGTAACATTGCCTCAAGCTTCCCAGATTCACCAGCTGGACTGGAGAGGAGATTGACAACTGACCTTTGGACATGCTAGTATAGTATTGGGAATTCCTTTATAATTGAAAAAAAAGGGCCAATGGGGAACGAGGTTCTCAAGGGGAGTTTGTGAGGGTGTAGTGCTTTTAATATTTTAGTGCTGACTTATATAATTGCTTTAGTGAGCAAGTGCCAGGTAACTTAAATGCAATGTGTTACAGGTAACTTAAATGCAAAAACAACAAACAGTAACTTTCTTTCAAGTGAAACAAGGAAATAAGTAAAGTAAGCAATGCAGATATCACTAGGGATCCACAGAAGCGCTGAAAAGCCATGTTTTAGGTGGAATTAGCATTTCAGGGAAATAACAAGCAAACAAACAAGCAGCATACAAATAAAGCTAGATTCAGCAGGCCTGGATCTAGTCTATGCTACAGCAAACAAGGTGTACCAATTTCAGTAAGAAACAGTTCAAATATGCAGGCACTATAAGCCTTTAACCAGAAATTCCCAGCTCAGAAGGGTAGAGTCCAGCCTCTCCTCCCACAAGAGTGCAGACCACAAACTTTCTTAATGTAAAATAACTGGCCTGAAGCCCAAGTGCTTAAACCAGAACTAATACACTTTTAAAATAACAGACACTGAGCCCTCAATCAGCAGTTCACAACTTAGAAGGATGTAAGCTACCTGTCCTGCCACCACAGTGCAGGCCACAAACCTTCCTAATGTAAAATAACTGATCTGAAGCCCAAGTGCTTAATCCAAAAGACTTAGAATGATAGCTACACTTTAATCAAGTTACTACCAAGCAGTAATAAATACAATTGAATACTTTAAAGAATACCTGGATTAGTGCTCAAGTTATACAAACAAAGCTAGATTCAGCAGGCCTGGATCTAGTCTATGCTACCGCAAACAAGGTGTACCAATTTCAGTAAGAAGCAGTTCAAATATGCAGGCACTATAAGCCTTTAACCAGAAATTCCTAGCTCAGAAGGGCAGAGTCCAGCCTCTCCTCCCACAAGAGTGCAGACCACGAACCCTTTTAATGTAAAATAACTGGACTGAAGCCCAGGTGCTTAAAACAGAATTAATACACTTTTAGAATAACAGACACTGAGCCCTCAATCAGCAGTTCCCAACTTAGAAGGATGTAAGTTACCTGTCCTGCCACCACAGTGCAGACCACAAATCTTCCTAATGTAAAACAACTGGTCTGAAGCCCAAGTGCTTAAACTAAAAGGCTTAGAATGAGTTACACCAAGCAGTAATAAATACAATTGAGTACTTTTAAGATGATGCAAAGGCAAAATAAAGTAGGAAGAAACACAAATACAGTAAAAGCAGATTTTTTTTTTTTTTTGAGTGAGCAAATGAAATGGGCCCAGGAGTTACAGGACAGAAACAAGTGCAAATGCAGGCCTTCAAATCAGAAAGTTGAGAGAGATGGAAGACCACCCAAATGGCCAATAACTACAAATTCTGGGCCAGAACCACTCTTTATGTGGTAGACAGGTTACCTAGTGCTAACCAATCCCACTGATAAGCTAGAAGGCTTCCCTCCAACACAGAAAGGCTTGGGGGCTCAGAAGCTTACAAATAGTCCTGGATACAGCAAATCTGTATCTGGAACACTAATTACAGGAAAGGTAGGAAACAGGCTTACAATTTATTTTTTTCAGAAAAGTAGCAAAAACAGTAGTAAAAACAATTCACATGCAGTGCAAGCTGGCACAATTGAGTATGTAGCAATATTAGTCCACACACAGTTTGAAAAAATGTAATTAAATTAAAAAGGACTAAAAGCAAATGCAGAAAGGGTTTATTAGGTAGAATGCAGTAAAGAGATGGGACTGGGGGAGTGTCCTAGATCAAATCTACAGTGGGACGGGCACTGCAAAAGCCACCAAATTTAAACTACTACCAGAACAAGGAGGGGGAAAGTTTCAACAGAGATGTGAGGAATCAGAGTGCAAATTATAAAACCCAAAAATATATACTGATCTCTGTATATTTGCAGAACACTAAGACAACAGATATCTAAGCAACAATTTAGCTCTATAATACAGAATAATACAGAAAAATATACTCAGCTCTATATATTTGCAGATAGTCTTGTAAGGCTGTTCCACTTTAAATGCAGACTGCTGCTATTAACAGTTCAAATTAAGGGAACCTTGAGTTAACAACACACAAGCAATAGAAACCACAATGAGGGGGAGGTTTCAACAGAGATGTGAGGAATCAGAGTGCAAATTATAAAACCCAAAAAATATATACTGATCTCTGTATATTTGCAGAACACTAAGACAACAGATATCTGAGCAACAATTTAGCTATATAATACAGAATAATACAGAAAAATATACTCAGCTCTATATATTTGCAGATAGTCTTGTAAGGCTGTTCTACTTTAAAGTTCTCTAATAAAGCCAGCCAAAACTATATTACCCACACCCAGACATGCTTTATTGTTATTATCTAATGGCATTATTTTTTTAAAAAGTAATGTCTTTACTTTTGTTAAATAATATTGTTGTATGAAGGCATTTCTTTTCTGTTACTTTTATTCTCATATCTGGATGGAATGGTGTAGACAGTACTGTCCATGTGTGTGTCATGTACAACCTGATACTTGCAGAGTAATCACTGTCACTTTTTGATAACAGAGTCAAGAGGGTGAATACGCTGAAGTCTTTACTTTATGAGGCTTTCTCACTGTTAAGTCCACAAGTTTTTTCCCCTGATGTTTAAAATAATTTTATAGCTTATTTTTCTCAACAGAGCAGTACTGAGGTATGAAGAAAGTGACATTTACTTTAAAAAAAATTCACTATTTAGCTATCATTTTTGTCCTTAATAGCATGGAGTATATGGTAGCTGCAGTTTTTTTTTACCTACATTCATACTGATTTCTCATACTATAGTTTTCTTTTGAAGCTGGATTATTCCCATTGATAAGATTCAATTTTCCTGAGCACGCTGATTGGTCTGTCAAGCCAACATCCACACTAGGAACAGAGTTTAATATAAACTATTGCTTTTAGTATGTGCCCATAATAAGTCATTAATAGACCATTATACAGAGACAGGAAGTACATCAAGTCGAGTACCATGAAATAGCTTTCAGTAATGGTATTACATTTGGCCCATGTAGCTAGTTAACTGTGATAAAAATGCTACACATGCACAGCATTGAAGATAAACAGCTTTTAAAATGAGAAATCTGTTTAGTTAATGAGCTCAGTGGAGAAATTTTGCACACAGAGATCAACAACATTCACAAATACATTGTTTTCTGCATTGCAAGGGTCAGTTGTGGTACTGTATACACTGTTTGCATGGTTTATTATCCAAAGAGGAATTGGGCTTTGTTCAAGTTACGTATGTCCGAATGCCCAATTCGACATTGGGAAACACCAAAAAAAAAAAAGTTGAAATGCACAACAGCGAATTCAGCATTTGCTGTTGTGAATTTCAACATTTTAATGCAGATCACGCTATAGTGGGGATCAGGAAATGTACCCTTTCCCTCACTGTAGTGTGATCTTGAGTTTGTATATATATATATATATATATATATATATATATATATATATATATATATATATATATATATATGTATGTATCAGGGGGTAATGGGGAGCACAGCCCCCCCCACATGGGGGTGCAGGGGGGTTTGTCCCTTTGCAAAAATGTTCTTTGCTATGTTTTTAGGAATAATTCAACTTGCGGAAGTGTGGAGAATGTTCGAAAGATGTCAAATTCGACATTCTCCACTTCCGCATTCCACATTTCCTGCAGTTTTTCTTTTTTTCTCACTCATTTCATTTGCTAATTTGATAACTCACACAAGGTGCGATCTCACAACTGATAGTAAACCTATTTGCACAGCCATTGCATATACTCATTTCAAAATCAATAGACAAGTCATTTTTTTCTTTCTTTCTTTCTAGACTTTAATGCCTGTGAAAAATGATTGGCTTGATCACATTTCTCACACTCTCTATTAAAAAACTTAACATATCTTTTTATTGTGCTGATAACCATATCTTGGACAAAATGGTGCATGGTGATTTGAGCTCCTAATTACATCATTAGCTTTGCACATTACTGATGCTTTCTTTGTAACTATACCATTGAAATATTTTTACATTATATCTTGCCTTCTCAGCACTTTTCTATTACCAAAAGACTTTGATTTCAATTTAATTTATACACATCTAAATCATGGACAAGCTACATAATTTGAATACTTGTCCAGTGCTCAATCAGATTTAGCTAAAAGAATGCATGTTACACAGGATTCTTGTACTGCATATGATTCTGCATCTGAGTAAATAATCATGCAAATTGCCATACTCACAACATTTAGATCTGTGCCCAGCTCAATCGCATATGCATCAATACAGAGCCATTGTGGAGCAAAGAGAGCATCTGCCCTGGGTGAAGGCTGTTAGAGTAGATGATTGGTAAGTGCCAGTTGTACAGTGGTACATAACCTCTGTTTAATTTCTCCAAGTCTTTTAGGTTGCTAATAACCATGACGGAAATGGGCCCCATTCCTAAGTCAAAGTATGATTAAAGTTCATGAAATTACTATTGTTTCAATCTTTGATGTTAGCCAAAAGTGTTTTTGCACCACCCATGATGTGCCCAGAAATTATATCTGCACTATCAGTATTGGTAGCATATCTAAATGCAACCATACTTTTTTTATGAAACCCATTGCTTCTACTACTATTAGAACTGTCTAGGTATTCTTCTTCCACATTCCCTCGTTTCTGCCTGCAAATCCTGGTATTTTTATTACTTTGTTTCTCTCTCTTCATGTAAGGCATTCCAATCACTGTGCAAAGCAATTTCAATCTTCAATGCTACTTTTGTCTTCTTTTCATGGACTACTATATCTGTTTTTTTGCATCTATTTTTTGAACTGTTAGTAATGGGTGATCCCATGTGATATAAACATCCCCATTTTCTATAATGCTTAGTGGCTCATGTTTACAACGCTTCTCAGCTACTTCAGTATTGCAATGTTTATATAATCCCCAATGCAACTGTCTTGTCACATTAGTAGGCCTTTCTGTATACAGGTCCTCTGCCATTAGTGTATCATACCTAGCAACAAAATGAGAGCCTTTTTTCCAATTCTGTTTTACAAATCCTGCATTTGTCTCTTTCTCCAACATGTTCAATGGCTTTTGTAAACCAGTGTGTATGTAGTTCACTATCCTGGGATACCAGGTTAACCTCTCATCTTTTTGTTTAAATTTATCTCTCCTTAACCATTCCTCCATCAGATCCTGATTGACATGAGGTTGTTCCAGGAGTTTTCTGTACTTGCAACTATATTTACTCATTTCCCACATTTCTTGCCTTCTCATCTGATCCTTTATCTTGTATTCTTTTGTTTGTTTTTTTGGCACATTCAGTTGCTGCCAGATTTTTATCTACTTCTGGTTTGATTTCCATTCCTGCTTGACACAAATAGGCATTTGCTAAACTAAGCAGGGAAGTCATCTTTGACTTGCTTTCTTCATGTTTTAAAGCCTTCAGTATGTTTGGATCTTGTGAGGTCAACAGATATGTACGCACTCCTACAACTGCAGATCTGTACATGTAACCAGTTTCGAGGAGACACATGCTGCCTTCAGAACAGGGAATATGTAATCTTGATATTTACTGATTTTAATAAATTTTGATAATCATGAACTATTTTTCTTGTTTTCCTGTCCAACTGATCCAATACCTCATCGCAAAATTATAAGTTAGAACAGGAAGAGGAAATTGTTTTTTAGCTTGGACTTTGTTCCTAGATGTCAGGGTTGTTTTCAGTATTAATTTTAGTTTTCTAAAATATTTCTTACTAAATTTTCTTCGCATTGTTCATGTTTTATTGTTGATTGTTTATCAGTTCTTAAATACTTATGTACTCTCTCCTGTACAATTTCCTCTATATCACATTCCTATCCCAGACTGATGTTTTCTTGGTGCTGCAGCATTCCAGCTTTAAAGATTACTTTTGCACAGTTATCAAGACCAAATTACATTTTTATATCATCTGAGAAAATTTTGACCACATGAAGTTCTGCCTTCAGTTCCTCATCTGATTAACTATATAGTTTTAAATCATCCACAAAAAGAATAGAAGTCTACATGTTGCTGCTTCTGGAGCCAAATTGTAACATGACCTAATTTGTTAAGTAAGTCCAAACAAGGAAAATCAAGAACCTCGCATACGAGGGAAACAAAGGAATGAAGTGCTGAACCACTAATCCACCACAATCTCTTAATAGGATAATGAAACTAGTTGCAAAATAGTAGCCTCACAAGAAAAAAATATTTGCAAAACTGGTTTAATTCACAAATACCACTGTTATTGAACGCTTTCATCCATACATATCACAGGACTTCATCAGAGAAGGATGAAAGTGCTCAAGTAACAGTGGAATTTGTGAATTAAACCAGTTTTGGAAATCACCTTTTCTTGTGAAGCTACTATTTTGCAACATGTTTCATCATCCTATTACATAATCTGTTAAGTAGACACCTTAATGGGTTAAGGCAAGACAAAAGAGCAGCGGTGACAATGAGTCATCCTGGAATATCTTCCACATTCCAAAGACATGCATCTGGAGCATTTCTCTCCGCTGAAAACAGGCTCTGTGGAACCTAGTCGGACATTCCCGGTCAACAAATGTTAAATAAATAAAAATAAATATTCCCCTTTGCATTTTTATCCATAATAATAATAATAATAATAATAATAATAATAATAATAATAATAAATAATAATGGGATAATAATTTGTCCTTCATCACAGTGTAGCTGCAGAGTGGTTTGCCACTGTCTCATGGTCACTATAATGTGATCGATCAATGCAGGGTGTATCTTGTACATTTGTAAACACTCCATGAATGTGGATGCTGTCAAATGCTTTTTTGTAGTCTATCCATGACATACTTTGATTTTTTCCTCTTTATACAATTGTCCTTTATGACTCTATTTAAAAACAAATGATTTTTTGTTCCATATGACTTTCTTTTGTTATGCTTTTTTCTACTGCCATGATTGAGTTTTCTTCTAAATAAGTATAAACTCTGTTGGCATCAATTCCACTATACAGTTTGCACATCATCAGATGGCAATTTTTAGCATAGTTTATAGGTTCACTCTTTTCCTGTTAATCAGGTTGGAAATCTGTTTGGGATGCACATATAATTCTTACTTAATCTTTGTGTAGAGATGAGCAGTACTAATTTGATGAGGCTTCATAAAAAAAGAAATACTGTATTTGCGATCTCGAAGTACTGAAGCATTGAAGAGCATGAAAGGTGCGTGAGTTGTAACTAGCAGATTTTTTCAATTACAGTAGCAAAGAAAAGCTTTCTGTTTATCGATAAGTCCTCAACTTTAAGAAGACTTTTATTGATTTATGAGATGAAGTGGTCACCAGTTTGGGGAACTGCACAGGGCATCAGATGACACAACTAAAGTTCTGCATCAATAAGCTCTTGTGAACCCTAATTTCTAGTGAAAAACAAATGTCAGAATGCAACCATTTTGTTTTTAAGCTCACAGTACTGATGGAAATAGCTTACTATGGTATCCATTCTTATTATTTTTCTTTGGTAAGGTTAATGTAACTGCATCAGCAACAGCCAAATTAGAAAAGTTGTAGCACTGACTTGTCTACTGTTTTAGCTGTACTTGGTGTAAGACTGAAGTTCTTCAGCCACTGCTTTCATGTTTCTGCCAAGTTATTTGAAGAAACAGTGATGCTGCCAGTGTTAGTTTTAAAATCAAGCACATGAGGAATTTAGAGCATGTGAATGAAGGTAATACATATTTCAAGAAGTACTGTTGAGTCACTGTTTCTGTAAGTATTATTGCTTTTTCATCTAAACTGTGGCATTTTACTACTTTGAAAATGAGTTATGGTGTTTCAAATGTACTTTAATCTGTTATATTGCTTGAGGCACATATTCTTGACTCATTTTATTTGTTTCAATTAGAATCTAATGAAGTTCCATTTTGGCTCAAAATGGCATTTTTCTTGCTACTACAGCTGCTGTTTCTTATTTTATTCAGATGAACTGCTGATTTATGTCATTTCATTTATTCTTTGTTCTCTTGCTTGTGTATCCTATGCTGAGATTAAAATTAATCAACTATGATCAGTGCTCTATCCCAGTTAACAAAATTTGCATCAATAAAACATCAATCAAGTAAAATAAAAAATGTGGTGAAGAATGTTTTCAGAGACATATTTTATTTATTGAATTGAAATCTTGCTAATTAGTAGATGTTTATGAAACTTCTGATGCCACAGGTTGTATAATAAATTCATCAAATATGCAGCATTAATGTAATTTATAAAACCCTGTTTCTGTTTAAGTAAAGTTAAAGAACTTCTGTAAAGTCAGTGCTGCAATGGCTTCAATGATCCCACTGTGACACCATATCCTGTTTTGAGGTGATTGCATTCTTTCATAGGCAGCCACATCTTGCTAGTAACCGCAAAGATACATAGGAGATGGTGAGTAAGCAACAATACCATTCAGTGTAATGGCAACCACTTGTTAAGTAAGACATCTCAAATGCACTCATTTTATGGGGAAATTAAAGGCAAAGAGCACTCCAGATTCCATATTGCTTACTTCATGACCAAGTCCCATAGAACTGGACACCAGATATAATAGCCCATGCCTTCTACCATACTGTAAAACTACACAATAATAACCTACAGCTTACCTACCCATCAGAAATTTGACAATTAATTAGCCACTCTCTTGTGAAGTAATCACTACTCTGATGAGCCTACAGAAGTCTGTGGAGCAGGATCCTTCTAGCACATTTACTTTGTATTTCTGATGTACCCCTTTCCTGTCTGTCAGCTGACACATTTACCGTCCTACCATGCCACTGTTTTGACCTCTGTTATTTTAGAATCATTGAACACTTGCAATCTACCAAGGCCTGCAAAATCAAAGTAAACCTATAATAATGAGTAATATTCTCATTACTCAGCATTCGAATTTTGTAAAAGAGTTAATGAAACATTTGGTTTCCTTTAGTATGAAACTACTGCTGTAAATTGCAACTACATGGATATAAAAGGTGAACACAAACCCTTGCATAGTCATCATGGTACAGATCTGTTTTAATTCATGTCAATACAAACAATCTCATCTGCAAGGACTCTCTGACTGTTAGTAGGGAACATATAGCCATGTTAGATAGTATAGCTTGCACTGGTGTTAGGATGCATTTTTCACAAATCACATATAGAAAGGATAGTCAGGTCACTGTGAATGAAAGTGGATGAAAAGATTTTTGGTCAAATACCTGCATGGAAAAATGTCCTGTTTAAAAAAAAAATGGAAATGTGTAGAGCATCCAAGCCTAGTTTTGGGCACGCATGTATTCAGACAGGATGACATACATTTGTCAAGATGAGGGAAGATAATTTTTGCAGTAGATATTTTGCAATATTTAACAGACATTAGGCAGGATTTTTGCCAGGTTGAAAATTTAACAGTTCACTGATAGCAACATTCGATGCATCGCTGATGATTGTTAATGCTAGGAGCATTAGTAATAAAGTTTTTTATTGGAAAATTTGCTTTGTTACCATAAGATTGATGTTGTTGTTGCTTGTGAAACATGGTTAAAATACAATGATTGGAAACCAGTTCTGTCACGGTATAAATGTTTTTACTGTAACAGACATTCTAATAAAAAATCAGTTGGAGGTGTTATAATATAGATTAAACATAGTTATTAGACTGTGATTATTACATGCTCAATGATAAGAACAATAGATTGCGTAATTATGACTATAAAGATAACCCTGGAACATATAACAATTGTTGGAGTGTATTCATCAGCAAAGTCAAGTCTGATGATCTGGAGGAATTCATACATTTCTTGTATGAAACACAAGAGGGACGAATTATATTAGATGTAGACTTAAATTTACCAGAAACAGCCTGGAATAATATTGATTCAACAACATTAGTAAGGAAATTATTTACAATGTATGTTCAGGAATGACAATTGCTTTAGATTGTAAAAAAAAAAAAAAACTACCAGGGAACTGGACATACTAAACATTGTCTGTGTTCCTAAAGAAATTACCTTTACTTCAAGTTAAGTTTTCCCACCACTGATGTGCAATGATCATAGGGTTATAAAGGTTAATGTGTTGCTAGATAATTCTGCCAAACTGAAGTCTAAACCAAGCCACAGAAGATTAATTACAGATTAAATGTAAGCAAAACAGCCAGCATGTAAAATGAACTACAGTGATGTGTTCACTGGAAAACTTGCAGATGGAATGGGAAAAGTTTTGAAAGAGAAATTGTTTGAGTGCAAAAAAAAAAATGTTTAACATCAGGATCTAGGCATGCAGTGTTAGGAGGATATGTTTCCATAAGAAAAAAATGCCTGATTGAGGTGAAAAACAAAAAATATAAGAAATTGAAGAGAGGTAGAACTACAACTGTGAAAACTGAAATAAACCAGCTGGACAAACAAATTAAGCACAGTGTGAGACAAGATCAAGAAAGATTTGAAGAAAATTTATATAAAGAAATTGAGCATAATAGGAAACCTTTTTATAGAAACATAAGATTTGGAAGGAGTAAAACATACAAATTGATAAACTGTTTATAGATTCTAAAACGTATTCTCAGACAAAACAGATTATAAATATATTTACAAAATCTTATGCAAAACAGTTGACTCCACTGAAGGGTGATAGTTGTCCTTGTGATATCCAGGTAACTGCAGAAATTGGAATCAAATTAGATTATACTGAAAAAGAACTATGGGAACTGGATCTAAGCAAAGCACAGGGAGGAGACAAAATTAGTAATAATGATCTGAGAACACTTCAGTAAGAACTTAAAGTGCCATTATATCTATTATTTACTAGGTCATATAAATATGGGGAGATTTCTCAAGACTAAAGATGCATATTAAACCTGTCTTTAAGGGAAAGGTGATTAGGACAAACACAGAGTCATATACACCCTTAAGTCTACTTTTATGTTGTGGAAAAATAATGGAGACGGTAATACTGGATAACTTATTGTCAGAATTGGATAGGTTGTAATTTGAAACCACATATCAGTACGCATATGTTAAAAATAGATCTATTTCCACCTGTAACATGATGTTCTATAACAATATAATAACAGCTATGAATGAAAAAATGTGCTGTGATGTAATTTATATAGCCTTAACTTCAGCATTTGACAGGGTCATACAAAAAACACTGCTGAATAAATTAGATTAAATTATTAAATCTAATTGACTTGGTGTTGGCATTAGAAACAGTGTTTACTGATTTAGCACTGTAGTTAAGTCTCTGCTACTGATTCAAGATTACTGTTGAGTGTTCATTTTACTTTTTCTTGTATGCACAGGATAATTGGCTGCTAAATGTTTTTATTTATTTTCTTTTACATTTGTTGACCGGGCTGGCCCAGCTGGATATATTTCCATTTTCAGTAGAGGCCCAGGGAGAAAAGCTCCACATATAAACAGCAAAACGTTTTACAATGTACAAGAAAAAAGTATTACAATTTGAATAATGGGTAAACTATGAAACACATTACATTAAAACATAATACAGCTACACATCATTTTTACAGTATGAATATCTAAGGCAATTACCAATACATTGTTAAGATACATTCATATCCACAGTTATTCTAGTTTACTCCAGTCAGTTACTACTTCCAAGGGGGTAAGCAGTAGTAGTAGAAAAAGGAGGAAGTATAAAGATAGGCAAGAATACTACTTTCAAGGATACAAACATAACCTAAGTAGTTCAGATTGCTTATGGGTGCTACTACTTCAGAGGGGTAGACAGCAAAGAGTGGAAGAAAGTAGGAAGTCTAGAGATAGCAGCAGAAAATCCAGAAGATTAGTCTGGGTAATAACAAGGGCATAGCCAGTGAGTTGTAAGGTGTTTCTTGAGACTTTGTTTAAAGAGTGGAAGGGAGGGTAGTGAGATTAGGTCAGACGGCAAGAGGTTCCATTGTTTTCCAGCTGTATTGGAGAACAAGGAGTCCCCAGCCAAGTTATTAGACATGGTGGTGCTAGCTAGAAGTTTGTTGGAAGACCGTAAGGAATTAAGATTTCTATAGGGTGCTATAAGGTTGTTGAGTATCGGTGTGTTGTTGGATTGGTAGAAAATCCTATGAACAATGGTAAGTTGGGAAAGTATCAGAATGTTTTTTAGTTTGAGCCAGTCTAGCTGATGAAGGTTAAGACAGTGGTCAGTTCTATACGGGTTTCCAGTGGCAAATCTACGAATACTATTGTAGGAGTTAGCTAGTTTAGTAAGATTATTTTTTTTAGATTTGTGTATATGGGTACAGCATAAAGAAGAGTTAAAATTAGATGGGAGTGGGCAATAGTAGTTCTGACTGTTAGAGTAAAGAAGGGTTTTATCCTATTTAGGGAGTCCAGTTTTTTATTTACAGATTTAATGGTGTTATTAATGTGATTATCAAAGGTGAGGTTATTATCAATTGTGATTCCTAATAGTTTGGTGGTAGAGTTGGGGGATATAAGGGTGCTGTTATTGGATTGGATGGAGAAATCTATGGGGGAAGACTTACTGTTTGGTGTAAACAGTAGTAGCTTGGTCTTTTTGGCATTCAAAAGAAGGCACCGTTTCAAGAACCATGCCTCTACTGTGTTGAAAGCTGTCTGGGTTAAACATTGAAGTTCAGATACAGAGTTGGCAGAGCATATGATCATAGAATCATCAGCTTATTTTATACAGGTGGCTTGAGGGATAGCTACATGAAGGTCATTGATGAATAAAGAGAAAAGAAGAGGACCCAGAATAGAGCCCCGAAGGACTCCAAGGGAGACTGGCAGGTGGGATGATAGTTGATTCTCCCAAATGTATTGTGTATGATTTATTAACTTGTTTCCAAACAAAGTTATGGCACTGTGATGTGTAAGCTGTTGAAGTACTCTCAAACTGTTGCAGTAGCATCTGTTCTCTTGCTATCTATTGTTTCTCTCCTGCTCTCTCCACGCTATCCTCAGACGTGTATCTTTTAACACCCTCCTAGCTCCTCATTACTTTCTTTAACCAATCTTTGTCTCATGCTACTAGCTTCACCCTCTCTCTTTCTCTTCACAGCACACTCGGGCAACTCTGCAGTTCATGGCTACCACCCCACCCATACAGTCTACGAAGGAATCAGTGCTACAAAATTAAACCAAGGCTATAGCCTTTGAACCTGAATAGCAGGGTCAGTCTACCCAGGCATTCTACATGTATGTGTTATGATAGTGAAGCTTTAAAATTAGCTGTGTTACTTAGTAGTTCTCAGCATGCTAATAGCACTGACTGTTTGAGCCTTGTGCCCCCCCCTCACAGTTTGTGTAGTAATCCTAACTGTCCACTTGTCAGTATACTCTTAATTCAGCACTTCCTATTCTCTGTCATTAAAACTTAAACCTCAAGCAGCCCTTTCAGTTCTGTTTGCCTCAGTTTTGTATCACATTGTTTATTTGCATCTCTGTACATTCCCCTTCATTGCTAATGTATCTCCCTACTCTAATCTGTTCACAAACTGGCTACTAATGAGCAAGTCAATATGAAGACACATTCCCAACCTTAATAAACTTTGCTGTCTCTTCTCTCCTTCACTTTAAAAGTAGAGTTTGTATTACTACTCACTCCCTATGAGGCCTTCACTGATAGTTCTCCACTACTTCCCTCTCTGGCTTAGCTGGTTTCTTTGCATTGCACCTGGTTCACACCCTTTTTGCTACCCCCCAATCCCCAATACTAGGTCTATATTAGATTCCTGCTGTTTATGGAATCATCTTTAAATTACTAGTCTCCCATCAGGACACAAGGGGCTTAAGCCCTGCTCCTTTCACCTGTGCTATGCATGGGCTCACTTCGCACCCCACCCTGCCTCATAATCCCACCCACCTCCACTACATCTAGATTTATTGTAGGCACTAACCAGTCCCAATAACCAGAAACCAATCAGAACAATACTAGTAACCTATCTCCTCTGCCGTCCACAGTACCCCACCCACTTCCAATATAACTGCTTATCTGACACAGTCATGCTACTACATAATGTGCTTACCCTCTTTACCTGCATTCTTCTTGCACACCTTACATCCTACCAGAACTCCATAATAGACAAACCCCACCACTATCACTGCACCCTTACTCTCACTTCTATCCATCACCCACCTACTAATTACACTTGTCATATCAGCACAATACCTATCCCAATACACCCACCATACTACCAGTCACCTGTTATCTTCAAACAAAAAATATCCCAAAAATGTGACAGGTTAATTACCAGATTTATAAAACTTATGTTTACTGCCCTATCTAAATTAGCCTTCAGTGGTGACATCCACCCTAACCCTGGTCTTACCATTACCAGCTCCTCACCTAAAAATATGCCTAATAGCTGCTTCTTCTCACAACTAACATCCAACAGAAAGCCATCTGACCTCCTGTTCATGTGTCTAAATGTCAGAAGTATAACTAATAAAACCCACAACCTAAAAGCCTTATATTCTCTGGATATTCTCATCCTGACTGAAATCTGGCTCAAACCTCACATCAAAAGTGAGAAAATGCTCCCAACAGGTTATAATATTCTTCAAGTAGATAGACTATCTAAGAAAGGGGTGGGGGGTGGTGTGGCTCTAATGTTTAAACACCATCTCAACATCCTGATCCTAACCACATCTGCCCCCTACATTAGAAATGAAGAAATCCTATATGCCAACCTCAGACTAAACCCAAATAAAACAATCAACATTATAGGATGCTACTTCCCACCTGGACAAAGCATCTCACCCATGGAAAACCTCCTGAACTGGGCTAACCATTCCCTACCCCAGGAAACCATACTCCTAGGTGATTTTAATATTAACTGGCTGTCTTGTAGTACCAATCATCCAACCCAGCACCTAAACCTTCATGGTTTCTCCCAACCAATACAATCACCTAACTGGATAAATAAAAACTCTAACAAACATACTACTCTCGGCTGGATTTTAGACAATTAGTGGCCACACTCCACCATTCCTTCTGAGACACCAATTAAATTGTGCTAAACCCATCATCTATAGGCAAATCTGAAATAGGGTAAACTTTAACCCTCTCTCCTTTATCTCATCCCTTCAAAAATGTGATTGGACACCATTAAAGTACCTCAATCTGGAGGAAACCATCCACTTCTTCAATAGCACCTTCCTAAATATCTTAAACACACATGCCTCCATAAGAAATGCCAGAGGCAAAACACAGTACTCCCCTTGGCTACAAAAAAGCACCAGGGTACTAATGAAAATCAGAGATAAGGCCTAAGAGCACTGGTGCTTAACAAAACCACCCTCCTCTAGAGATTCATTCCTAGAGTTGCGCAACAAGGTCAAAAAGTAAATAAAAGAAGATAAAACCTGGTATTATCAGTCTGCCCTAAACTCCTTCCATCACAACCCTAAGCAGTTCTGGTCCACAATAAACTCCATTTTCCACCCAGGTAAAGTAGGCACCCCCTACCTACCACTCCCCCTTCTTCCAGCAGTATTGCTGACGTACTTCAGAAATGCATCCATTCTCAAGTCTTAGACTACCTCTTAGCTAATAACCTCCTCTCCAGCACCCAGCATGGCTTCAGGTCATACCACATCATTACTACCACCTTGCTCTCTTTCACTAATGCTATCCTTCATCGTAAAAATAATGGTCTGTTCTCCTCTGCTATATTTCTGGATCTATCCAAGGCTTTTGACATGGCCTCACACAAACTACTAATTTCTATTCTCACTAACCTATCTTTTTCCCAATCAGCTACTGATTGGTTTCACAGCTACCTAATTAGCTGCCAACAATCATCTGGCACAATGACCTATCTCCTCGACTTCCTGTAACACTCGGTGTTACCCAAGGCTCCATCCTTGGTTCCCTACTATTCTCACTCTTCATTAATGATGTATTCACAGCCACCAAGCATGCTTCTCTTGTACAGTATGCAGATGACTCCTCCCTCATCTGCTCAGCCCCAACTATACCTGAACGTTACACGATTACACAGGAAGCCTTTTTGTTCTGTAGAAAACTGGCTATCTAATGCCCAGTTATTACTCAACCTGAGCAAGACTAAACTCCTTATCTTCCATCCCACTAAATCTAACCCAATTATCCCCCACTTTAATATTCTAGCCAAAGACAATACCATCATCTCACACACCAAACTAATTGGTGTTGAGACTGATAAGAATCTCTGATTTGACATTCACATTTCTCTTACCATAAAAAAGGTTTACAAAAAACTAGGTGCATTGTACAGAAACAAATAATTCCTCACCAAGACAGACAGAATTTCTGCTGCTAATTCCCACCTAATCTCCACTTTACTCTACACCTCTCCTATACTTACCTATATTAAGCAAACAGACCTAAACAAGCTCAAGGCTTGCTACAATAAAATTGTTAAGTTTGCCACTGGTGCATCTTATTGGAGCCACCACTGTATCTCACTTAGAGAACTTGGCTGGCTTGAACTCCCTCAACTTCTTCACCTAAATCACCTCTCTCTCTCTCTCTTGCCCACAAGTTAGTAAACCATCCTCTTAAAGTCCCATCCCTTCAAAACCTTCTCCAGCCCTACTGCTCCACTAGACCACTATACTCCAGCAGCAAAAATCTACTTCTACTGACCAAACCCAAAAACTCAGTGGGAAAAGCACTATTCTCCTACGTTATATCCAGATTATGGAACAATCTTACCCCCTCTATAACCACATTACCTTCTTGCAGTCACTTCAAGACTGCACTAAGGATTCACTTGAAAAGTCTCTGGTTATGCCCATGCACCAATCCTGACTAGTAACCCTCCTTTTACCTCACCTTCCTCTCCTCTCCCCTAGCCACCCTGTCTCATATCATCTGATCATTGCATTCCTTCCTCTGCAGGCTGTGGCTCAGCCTTTACCTCCCCTTCCTTCCTTCCTTCCTTCCTCACTCAATCTCCCAGACCTGTTATAACATGCTTAACTACCTCACTTCATCTGAACTCCAAATACATATCCAACTGACTTACACCTGGCTTCCTCTCACTACCACGTATACTACTCACTCAGTCTCCCCTCTCACTCCTCTATCTTCCCCTTCCATCCCATTAAACCTTCTAGCCTGGTCCACCTTCGTGTGGAGCTTCTGCTTTATATCTGCTTGAGTATACTGCAATATTTGTATATAAGATTTAGGTATATGAGTTTAGAACAGTATCAGTTTGAGCTTAGTACTATCTGTATATATATCCTACCTTTATTCTTAGCATCTAGCTAGACATTGGTATATCTGTTCATTACTATGTTTCATACTGTATGTATAGCTAATGTTTGCTGCAGTATGTATTATTTGCTATTGTATGTATATTTAATTGTTCTTCATGTACTCTGCTGCTCATTTATTGTTCTGTGGAGCTTTTCTCCCCTGGCCTCCACTGAAAAAGGACATATGTCAAGTTAGAATTTCCTGGTAAACAAATGTAAATAAATAAAATAATAAATAAATAGAACAACTAGGTATCGATGTAATCTTGATAAGATGGATAGCTGTATGGCTTACAAACAGGACATGGCAAGTATCATACAGCAATCAGACAGGTGAAATTTTTGGTTACAGTCACAGTGTTCCACAAGGCTCTGTCCTAAGCCCTTACTTGTTTAGATTGTATTTTTCAGAACTAACTTTTTCATCTGAGGTGTTCTATAATCTATATGTAGATTACCTGAAATTGGGTAAACTAATGATATATGTTACAGATAAGGAATGTCTGCAAAAGAGCTTGACTAAATTGACCATTTGGCCACAGGAGAATAATATGCTGATAAATACAAATTAAAAACTAAGCCTATGAGATTTGGAAGACATAAATTGAAAGGTGAATATTTAATACGGCATACAGTGATATAAGGACCTGAGTATATAGGTGGAACCAGCTTTGAGTTTTTCTAATCATATCAACTAATTGGTTAATGATAGTTAAAGAACCATAGGTTGTATTAAAAGATTTATAAAGTCTAGGAAATCAGAACCAATGATGTCATTGTTTATTAATTACATTAGACCCAGACTTGAGCATGGAATAACAATATAGAAACCTTATAAGAAAACAAGCATGAGTAAACTGGAAAGAGTATAGGGGAAATATCCCATGGGCATCCATGGATGTGAAAATTTAAGTTATTATGTAAGACTAAAATATCTATACTTGCACAGTGTCTCATAGATATCTAAGAGGAGATTGTATTCAGTTATATAGTGCATTTAGAGAAGACTATCTCTGAGAATGTTTGGAGTTATCAAAAAGTACTAGTGAATCATCAGATAACCTAAGTAGAATATTCTATAGGAATGAGAAATATATTAATTGGTTCTCTGAGACAGCAGCTGATGAATGGAACAGACTTCCAAATTACATTAAAGCAAATAGTAGTTTAGATATTTTTAAGAACAGACTGGACACTTATTATGGGAACAAGTGTTTCGGTATATTGGCAGGCTAGAAGGGCATTAATGCCCATTCTTGAAATATTGGTATGTATGTATATGTATGTATCTCTGTAAGAATCCATTTTACTTATCTCAACAGAGCAAACTTTTAACAGTTTTGACTAATATTTTAAACATTCATAGATCGATAGTTTCATAAGTAAAAATTTGGAAATCATCTATAGACCACTATAAGTCTTGCCAAAAATCCAATGCAAAAGTTCCCTCTAATCTCAAGCAGGTCAAGGTAAGAGGCTGAAGCAGAATTTGAGTTTACTGACCAAATTATCAAGGTTTACTTTGAGGGTAAAGGCTAGACACAGGTCTCCATGGAGGAGTCTATACGAGACTGAGTATAGAGAAAGGAATTCTAGCCTCTCCTTGATAACTAAGATTTTTGCAACCAATCATCTTTTTAGTTATGAATCTCTTAAGGTCTGTCATGTTGTGTGATACATTTAGACAAATACATGCTGAAAGAGGCATTATATTTAATAATGGTTCTAATAAAATACAAGTAAAGGGGATTTAAGATTTCTTTGGATCTAGTAGAGATACCTTTGAAAATACGATAAGTCAGAGAAAAGGATTTCCAAACAAGTGTGGGGACATGATGGTCAAATCATATGGAATTATCAGCAAGAGTACCTAGATCCCTTACAACAGTGTCAGATTGGAGGAGTGCCTCACCAATATGTTATGTGGTTTTGTTTATCAAAATGAATTATGCTACATTTTTTATGTTTAATTTGAAGCCATTAGTTATTAATATGGTGTAACCCATGTTGGAGCAATTGTGAGGCAGATGAAGATCGAATAACAACACCCAGTTAATAGTTGTCTGCAAACGTAGTTAACCACAGTCCAGGAGTGCTGGCATGAAGGTCTGAGAAATATAATCCAGATAGAAAAAAGCCCAAAACTGAGTATTATGGTACACTACTGGCAACCGTTTTCCTTTCGGAAATGGCATCTGTGACTCTAACCACATGGGTTCTGTCAAACAACTAGTTAGCTATCTGTCATACAATATGAGGATTTATATTCAGATTTATAAGGCTATCAATAATGCCTGCATGGGGAATAGTATCAAAGGCCTTGGCCAGGTCCACATAAGCTGTATGCATTTTATAACCAATATCTACTGCTGGATTACTTTTTCAAAGAAATTAATTAAGTTAAAGAGGCAGGACCTTCCTTTGACAAAGGCACATTGATGAAAGTGTAGGGTTATGAAATTTTTAATGTCCAGATTAATGAGGTCTGAGATAATGTGCTCCATAGCTTTACATATGAGGATAGTGAGACTAATGGGTCTGTAGTCACCAGAGTCCATGGCTGAGACACCCTTCTGCTATAGCATTATAATGGCTGTTTTTTCCAGGCTTCAGGAATGCAACCAGTGGCTAGGCTTAGAATAAAAAGGTAAGTAGGAGTTTGGAAAGGCCATATTTGGCCCTGATAAATAGGCAATCTAGCATTTCATCAGGGCTCATGGATGAAGTGTTCTTAGTTTTTGAGTAGGATGAGAGAAATTACTTCAAGTAATCCCAAAAGAAGCGTAAAGCCCATTGGCATGTTCTTACATTTTAAAATTTGAAGATATCATTAGAATGAACAGTACATATTTACAATTCCTGGCCCTACTGTGCAAATTCATAGTTAATGTTATATACTGATTAGGCAAAGATCCACACATTTCACAAGTATGACAGCCACTTAAAAATATGCAAGACATTAGAGCATTACACTATAACAGAAACTATGTATAAGTATCTTATGATCACAAACTCTTCTAACTAGACAAAATACATTAGTGCATTCAAACAAACTACAGAACAAAAACTCAGTTTGTCTGAATTATATGCAGATGATGGGAGCAATGAATATTATAACAACAGTACATCAAAGATAATTTGGTAGTAGGAATAAGGAGAACAGATGGTTATATCACATGATTAACATTCTAACCTTGCCAGTCCATCTTCTGCTAACTTTCAGAACAAGGTATACAACCTTGCATTGATTTCTTTGGATGATTCATGAGCTGCTGGGGCACTTCTTCACTGCCATCTACATTGTCTCATTGACATACACGTTTGCATTGCTGGACCCCTTGGCTGTGCTCATATACTTAAGCTACACAATCTCAATCATTCTCCTTTCTACTATGTTTTTATTTTGGGAGAGGTCAACATCAGATAGGGTCACACCCTGATCAAAGGACATTGTAATGTCTATTGCGGTACTATCAGGTAAGTATACTTGCCCACATTGCATTACATTGGACCCCATCATAGTGGCACTCTTACCACTCCAGTCTGTTTCTAATTCAGCCATTGACCTAGCACAAGTCCTATATCTTCTGACAATGCCTGAAATACATCTGATATCTCATGAAAGATCATGTTGTTTCACTGACACATTCATTTTAAAGGATAGGATATAAACTTTGACATGGACAACAATAAGAACCATTTTATCTGTAGTCTCCTTCTACACCTGCCATTGACTATGATATATACGCAGACTGAAGAATGAGAGAAAAGGAGTACATGAATACGCATCACTCCAGTCCAGATACAGAAAGACATTCCTCTGTTCACAAAGGCATAATAAAATCAGCACATATAAATCCAGCCCAGGCACAGGTACATAACACAAAAAACAAACTAGAAAAATAACTGAAACAAATGAACGCGCCCTCACTGCACCACTTCTATTAAAACAATCCAAATGGTATTGATATCCACCTTCAATGGTCCAAGCAAAACATGAAAGTTTTAAAAAGTCACTTTTTAAAACTTTCGTGTTTTGCTTGGTCCATTGAAGGTGGATATCGATACCATTTGGATTGTTTTAATAGAAGTGGTGCAGTGAGGGCGTGTTCATTTGTTTCAGTTATTTTTCAGGCACAGGTACACTCCCCAATACACTCGCAAAGTAAGCACAGCAACACACACCATTCTAATCTAGATACAATAACATATTCGTCCCTCAGGAATAGAAGTGCATCAATGCACGTCACTCCGTCCAGACAAAGGTACACATTCATCCCCCAACAAGCAAGTGCATCAATGAACATCACTCTAGTCCAGGTGTAAATCACATTCCTTCCCCAAAAAGCAAGTGTATCAACACTCATCTCTCTAGTCCAGGTACAGGAACACATTCCTCCCTCCACAAAGGCAACGCATCAAATCACATCACTCCAATTCAGGAAGAGGAATGCATTCTTCTCCTCAAAAATGTAAGCACATCAAAACACATCATTCCAGTTCAATGACAGGAACACATTTCTCTCCTCACAAAGGAATGCATCAACACACATCACTTCAGTCCTGGTACAGGAACACATTCCTCCCCACAAAGGTATGAATCAACACACACATCACTCCAGTCATACCTCTCAAACTCTTAAATTTATTGGTTTATAAATGCCTAGCAGGCTAACAACCACGGGGAACTTACCAGCCTGTGCATGCATATCAAATCACTGACAAGTTTTTATACCCTTGGTAGTATAAGCAGGAGCCTGTGACACGAAACATTTGCACTCTGCTAGTGTCCATTAGAATCATAGGTGACTAATCAGGGATGAATGTACACTTCCCCATCCCACTGTACATATTAAAGTTGAATTGGGTTAGGAACTCTGTTTCATATGTATGGAAGCCTGTTCCTGAGAAGTTGTAATCTCTGGGATGCATACCTGTCTGTCCAGCAGGTCCTGTTTATATAACAGGCAAGGTGTAAGTCTTTAAACTGGATAATTCTGCTGCTTTTTTTTGAGGATATGGAGGAGGTCTATCCGAGTGGGGTCCAAAGATGTTTTTATTCCAGTCATAGAACTCCTCCAACAGCCAGTAGAAGACAGATCAGTGATAGGGCTTTGAGGAGGTCTGCATAGGGCATGTTATTTACATCCTGTATTCTTCTAGTGAGGAACATCTGTGGACATTGCAGTTGTCGGATGTGCTTGCATCATACTACATGCCAAAGGGGTCATTGTACTCAGTGATAGGTCTGATGAGTTAAAATTCAAAAGCCACAAAACAAAAAACAGGGAACCCCAAGGCAAGTCAGGACAGCAGACCCAAAACAAAAAACGATTTATTCCAAGTGGTTCCACACTCACAAATACAGTTAAGCGCTTTCACCCAGAACACCCCCAGGCTTCTTTAGAACAAACTGAAATGCCAAAAGCAGTGCTTTAAATAATGCCATCAATCATGAATCCAATCATCTTAAAACCAATTAACTCAACATTAGTCATTTAAAGGCCCCTATTCATTCAGATCTTCAGATGTAACTATAACCAGATACTATAATTCTTTCATACAAATATATAATAAAAACGGGATTTTATAAAAAACACTTATTTAAAAATCTTGTCAGTATATTGTTATAATAAAATACAATGCATATCTCTAAACATAACCCTGAACTTGAATAAATGGGCTATTTGACATGCTATGTATATACTATACAGTCACAATTTTGCTGCTCTTAATTTTAATACACTGTTGATACTAATCTGATAATTTAAACCCGGGCTCCTTCCTGAGTCTAACTTGAGTTGCTAGTAAAGCTCCCTATACTCCAACCTAGCTTCCCAGCAACCCCCTGGGAATCAGTGACCACCTGTTCCAATACAAAGAACTTGAGTTTCAAGTCCCTACAGTCCCTAGAATGCTTGTATAATGCATTGGACTCTTTAGTCTTGTTCACATCATAAATGTGTTCATACACTCTCCTTTTAAAATTCCTCTTTGCTTTCCCGATATAAAAACTGAAACAAGTCTCACAGATCACTAAATAAACAACACCTTTCGTGTTGCAATTATAAGACCCTGTAGCTCTCAACAAGTGCTTCCTAGATGGTATAAAAATGCCCCTCTTGTCCATCGTGTAACAACACTGGTTACATGACCCACATTTGAATGTCCCACATTTTCCTTTATTATTTTGGATGTTCTTACCCTCATTCATTTCGTACAATTCTTTTAGATTGGTGTCCAGTCTTCTTATAAAAGTAGGTCTCTCAGGCAGGTAATTTTTTGCATCTTCATTCACCCTCAACATACCCCAATATCGCCTCACAATGTCTTCTACTCCTGAAGAGGTGGTTAAAAATGTATGTAAAAATGCCCCATCATAGCTCACATCCTTCTTGACTAACTTCACTCCTGTACTTCTTCCTATCCCTAACACAGGGTAATATTTGCAATTTCAATCCCTTATTACCTCTTTAGCAAGTGTGTCAATAAGATGTTTAGGGTATCCCCTTTCTGAAAACAAGTTCATAAGAAATTCCACCTCATCTAAGAACACACTCCTCTCTCTGTTCATTCTTGAGGCCCTAATAATTTGCCCCTTAATGATCCCTTTCTTTGGAAAAAAGGGATGTCCACTGTCATAATGGTGATAGGAGTTGGATAATGTGTTTTTCCTAAACAATCTAGATTGAAAGCACTGGTTAATGTAATCCTTGTATAGTGTAACATCCAAATAATCAATGGTAGAATGGGCTGAGGTGTAAGTAAATCTTAAAAGTTCAGTTGTGTTATTAATATAACAAAAAAAAAAAACTCTTGTAATGTCTCTCCCGAACCTTCCCAAAAAAGCCAAATATCGTCAAGGTAACGGGTATAAAAAGAAATATATTTATTCCAATCTGAGTTAAATATAAATTTATTTTCCCAGTAATAAATGATGCAGTTCACATATAGAGGGGCACAAGAAGCTCCCATGGCAACCCCCTGCTCCTGCTTGTAAAATTCTCCATTAAAATAAACAAAATTATTTCTCAGGATAGTGTCCATAAATTCCAAAATAAGATTCACCTCATTACCCTTCATGACTTCTCCTAGTACCTCACCAAACCATTCTAAACCAGTGTCATGTGGAATACTAGAAAACAGGTTCCACCACATCTATGGTGACCAGCAAAACCTCCATATTAAATTTGCCACTAATAATGCACTTCAGGAAATCCCAAGAGTCTTTGGTAAAGTGTACCAATGAACCAATAAATTACTTTAGATGATGGTCTATAAAAATGGCAAGGGGTTCTGTAATAGATCCAGCCCCTGCCACAACAGGTCTAAACTTAAGGTTCTCTACCCCTTTGTGCATTTTGGGAATCCCAAAAATTGTGGGAATCTTGGGTTTTTCCACATGTAAAAAATTGCATATTTTCTCATCAACAGTTCCTTGTAATAAATGATCAAAAAGAAAGTAGTTCATTTTTGAATAAGCAATATTAATCTAATTTTTTGAGACAACAGTGTATTTGGTCTCATCATTCAATATTTTAGACATGCTAGTTTCATAATCAATAGAATACATCAGCACAACCCCACCACCCTTGTCGGGTTTCATTACCCTACATTTTTTGGTTCTTAAATTACTAAGAAGATCTCTCTCCAGTTCCAAAAAATTATTTGCCAAATCATTTTTCAAATTCAAGCTCCTAACGTCTTTTTCCACCATTTCCTCAAAAATTCTTAATGAGGGATTAAGTGGAGGGTTAAACAAACACTTCCTACATAGTTCAGATCTATTACAATCTTATCCTTTGAAAAATATTTTCAAATTCAGTTGTTTCGTAAACAACTTCACATCAACATGTGTTTTGACAAAGCTAGATGGACGTGTAGGGACAAACTGAAAACCCTTGGTAAACAACTGAAAATGTTCTTCTTTAATCTGAATGTCAGTAAAATTAAAACTACTGACATTCCCATGGGTGTATTTTCTACTCCCATAAGACACAGTAATACAGTTATCCTCTTCTTGTGCCCCTCCATGTGCTACGTTATGACTGGTGTCTTTAAAGTGAAGTCCAGGTACAGGAATGCATTCATCTGCTAACAAAAGAAGATCATCAAAACTCATCACTCCAGTCCAGGCAAAGGTACATTCTCACCACCCCCCAAGCAAGCATACAACACAACACATATTCCCCAGTCCATGACACAAACACCCATTTTCCCCCCAGAAAGCAAGTGCGCCAACACACACCACTTCAGTCCAGGTACAGGAACACATTCATTCTCCAATAAAAGAGTGCATCAACTCACATCACTCCAGTCCAAGTACAGGGACACATTCCTCCTGCCACAAAGGACTGCAGCTACACAGACCAGTACAGGCCAGGTGCAACACACCACTCCAACCCCGCCCACCCAAAAAAAAGGAAGTCCATTATACCTTGTCAACTCAGTCCAGGAACAGGAGTGCATTCCTCCTGCCAATACAGGACATCAAGTAACCAAAAGAAGTGTGGCCTATTTTCACTTACCGAAATGAAAGAAAAAAAAACCCATGAACAGCTAAACCTTGAATAGGAAACAGCGAATACAGACATTACCAAATGATGACTTCTATGAAAATAAACAGATTAAATGTCCATAGTCAGCCAATATTACAAACACAACTGACCAAGGTGGGGGGTTTTACCCCCCCAACCCCCCTAACTATATATACCAACTCCAACATCGCACTACAGTGGAGAATAAGGCAAATTTACAAGGCTTCCCTTCACTTACTTATGCTTCGCATTACTTCCTGGTTGCTGGTTAACCATGGCTATTCGACATGTTTATTTTCATCGAAGTCTATCTGTAATGTCCATAATCCATTGTGGTTTAACTGTTTGTGTTTTTTTTTTTTCATTTTGGTAAGCGGACATAGACCCAGGACATAGGGGATGGGAGAGCACAATCTTGTGCTACTTTTTAAATCAGAGCCCACAGCAGTAACAGCTACATAAATTACAAGTTTTGGAGGCACCATGGTCTAAGTCATGTAGCACAACACTCATGAAGTGCTTAGAGAAAAACAGCTCTTGTAGTCACTTTCCTCACTTGTCTAGAGGAAAATATTTTTTTATTCAGGCATATCCAAGGGTCAGCTCCCAGTGTTCTCTCCTGTCTATCTGATGAATCTGGGCATCTTGGGGTAATGTAGCAATTGCCTCATGTACACAGACAACCCTCTCCTCCTACCACCCAACACTACAACCTGTGAGAGATGCACTTATCTAGCCAAACTGGAGGTAAAACTCTCTCCAACCAAGACTGAACTTGATAGTCAAGAGGAGAAGATGAACACTTGCACCACACCATACTCATCACATAGTCCCACTAAACCTACACCACCAAAATCCACACATAGAAACCGAAAAACATTCGCAGAGGCTCTCAAAAATAATCTGTTCAAGCAACAGAGACCTCCAAAGCAGAAAAGAAAGCAACCTCCCACCACCAACACAACCCAAATGACACATAGCCCACAGACTCAGTGTGCCACTCAACCACAGCCCATAAGGCAAAACGTACCCAACACACTAGTCATAGGTGACTCTATAATCAGGCACACTGATGTCTCACTCACCAGGCTAAACAAGGAGAAGGTCAGTGTCAGCTGCCTGTCAGGTGCCAAGATCCACCACATAACCCACACATTAGGTCACTCCACAACAATTACAAATATGACTCTGTGATTGTCCATGTTGGTGTGAATGACCTGAGACGTACTTCCGTGGACTACATGAAAAGAGACATGGAAGAGCTCTCCGATCTTGTTGCTCAGGCAGGTATGACCCTAGCCCTGAGTAGCATCCTGCCATCACCCAGAATGATACTGCAGTACAAGGACAAAATGATTGACTTCAACAATTGGCTAAGCTTCTGGTGTCATTCTAAGGGGATCCAATATCTCTCTGCCTGGGACGACATGGTTGACAGACCACGATGCTTTGCCAGAGATGGCCTGCACCTGTCACCCCTGGGATTCCGGATACTGGCAAAGGCTTTTTCCGCCCCTATAGTGCTTTTTTAGGTAAGGTTCAAATGACAAATTCCCCACCATAACAGGAACAGGAAAGCAAAACTTGAGGGTAATGCTACTCAAAACTAGAAGTCTAAATCTCAGAATGGACTCACTCGAGGCACTCCTTAGAATGGAGAACATCGATGACTGTGCAGTGACTGAGACCTGGTTCAAGTCTCCTGAGAGCACCCCTGCATTACCAGGCTATATCTCATACCAAACTTTTTGGCCATCTAACCTGGACCTGAACACCAAAGGCGGAGGTGTGTCCATATTCATTAAGAATATCCACACCTCCAGGCTAGTTGCTCAGCATAATGCAGCCGTGGTTTCCAGGTGCAACTAACTCTGGGCAAAACTGCAATCCAAATTGTAGCTTGCTACAGATCCCCCAGCATGCCCCAGGATTCCCACTCCTCTTTTCTTGATATACTGGAAAATATTAGGGTTCAACCAAACACCCTAATATTGGGAAATTTCAACTACCCCACCATTAACTGGGAAAACTACTCATGTACCAACTCCTTCGCTCAGCGCTTTCTGGAATTCATAAATTCCAATGCCCTGGATCAACTTATCCACACCCTCACCAGGGGCAGCAAGATCCTATACCTAGTCATTACCAACATGAGTGACCAGTGTTCCACACCTGAAGTCAACTCCTCATTGATCAGATCCGACCATAAGCTAATCACCCTAGATATCCACATCCCACCCCCACCCCCCATTAAGGAAACCATGGAAAAAAATTTCTCCAAAGCCAATTTCATGCTTATTAAGACAGAAGTGGTGACCTTCACGGCACCCATGCAGATGGACAATACAGTTACGACTGCTGAATCCTACACAAATGCACTCTATAAGCATTTACACGAGTGCATGGATCATGCTATCCCCAACAGAATCAAGATGCTATCCTCCAAAAAAGTAAGTCAATCTCGTGGTCCCCTGCCGTAAACAAACTGTACAACAGAAGGAAGAAATTGTTGCAAAAGAGAGTAAAATCCCATGTGTGGAGGAGCTCCCTGGTCAGCCTCAGCAGGAATCTGAGATCCCTTATAAGATCCTCAAAACCCAGCTATGAAAACAAGATTTCCATTGATTCTAAGGACAACCACAAAGCATTCTATAGCTATGTCAAGAATCTCAATGGCAACACCCAGATCTGGTCTGAGTTACAGCACAATGGGACAAAAATTACAGAACCAACTGATATTGCCAACATCCTGGCAGATAGGTGCTAACATTACCCCCCTCACCCCCTAAAGGGCCCATATCTATACAGGAAGAATGCAGAGTCCCTGTAATCACATCTTCACAGGTAAAACCAGCATTCTCTATAGCCAAAAACACAGCATTCACAGGACCGGACAACATCCCAGGCTGCATTTTACATGAACTTCAGAACAAACTGGCTCCTCCCTAAGCACCATGTTCAATCATAGCCTGACATCAGGCTTTGTGTCCACTGAATGGTGCACAGCAACAGTTATCTCAATCCCCAAAGGGGGAGCCTCCACTGATCCTGGGAACTATCGCCCTATTTGCCTGACAAGCCTGGTCTACAAGGCCATGGAAGATATCATCATGGAATTCATAAACAAAGACATTGGTAACCTCCAAACTCTGGACCCCACCCAATTCAGGTTTGTAAAAGGCAGATCTTGCCGCCTAAACCTGGTCGACTTCTTTGAGGCAGTCACCAAAGCCATAGATAAGAGTAAGGTGGTTCACACAGCCTATCTTGACCTCGCCAAGGCTTTTGACACCATCCCCATTCTGGAGTTATAGCTAAACTCACTAAGCTAGGTATAAATCCCTATGTCACAAGATGGGTTGCTATCTGCCTCAGTGGCAGAACCCACACTGTAAAAGTTGCAGACTCCAACTCTGACTTCAAACCAGTGACAAGTGGAGTACCACAGGGCTTAGTCCTGGGACCTCTCCTGTTTGGTATCTACTTCTCTGAAGTACAGGCTAACACAGAAGGCCTCTGGCTAACAAAGTTTGCAGATGACTGCAAACTGGGAGCTATAGTTGAGTCCCCAAATGATGTGGACATCCTACAGAGGGGCCTCACTGAGACAGTTGTCTGGTGTCAGAACCATGGCCTCAAGCTCAATGCCAAAAAGTGCATTGTTATCCCCTTTGGTAAAAACTCTGTACCCATGAACTACCACATAGGCAGCAATCTTCTTAACACCAAATGTGTGATAAGAGACCTTGGGATCCAGGTGGACAGTTGTCTCTCCTTTGGTAATCACATTGCCACAGTAGTCAGGAAATCCTTCTACATGGCACACCTCATCACAAAAGGGTTCCCATCCAGGAAAAAAGAGGTCATTGTCCCTCTCTACTTGACACTCATTAAGCCCATTATAGAGTACAACGCTCCTTTTGGAATGTACCTCACAAGACATCTGCAGCAGCTGGAAAGGCCACAGAAGTACCTCACAAAGAGAATTACTGGCCTCAAATAGATGCCCTACACTGATCATCTCAAAATCTCCAGCTTTTCTCTGTAGCATATCACCTACTCCGTGGTGATGTCTGCCTAACGTATAAAGCTATGTCAAGCCCAGAGCTGTTGGACATGCTACACCTAAAGAAATCCCAATCCTTCTGAGCTACACGCTCTAGGGACCTAAACCTTGTCAACATAATAAACAGGACTTGCTGGAGGGATAGATTCCTGTCCCTGAGACTTCCCATACCCTGGAACAGGCTACCCATCTATGTCAAGCAAAGTTCCTCATTAAAACTCTTCAAGAAAAATCTTGATGAGTTAATGGGAAATAGGAAATACACCCCAGGGATCACTTCAGTGGCTCTGCTTGACAGGGGCACATGAAATTAACTTTCTTGGGTTGCCGTAAGCTAGGGATCTTTGTTGGCTAAGCTTACTTAGGCCCTTGGACCAATAGCCTAGTGCCTACCTATGAACTTATGAACGTAAGTGTATGCTCCACTATAACTCAAACCTGGACTCTACAGATCACCATGTATGTAAAATACATTTAAGATTCTCAATTAGAAATCTCAGACTTTCAGTTCTGCAGTTTTCTACATGATGCATGCTTTTCATCATTATGATCAAAATTGCAAAACAGATGTTTTGGCCTATTACTATTAGATGCCTTGACCTGTACTCTGTGAACTATATCTACTTTGACAAAGAGTCAAGGAGAGTGACTTTTTAACTTACCAAAATGTTTCTCAAACTATACAGTAGTGTTGCCCTCTTTCACACCTTCTGAAATTACTATTATTTCAGGTTACCTTACCTTGTGGTACTTTAGTATTTTTTTGATTTCCACTGCATCTTGCTCATCAGTTCATTTAGCTGGGACATATTGTTCTGAAAATAATTTCTGTGATATGAATTGCATTCCAAAATGCCTATTATTGTTGTTCCTTCTTTGTTCAGCCCTTTCATTTTCTATCTAACTTAGATATTGCACGTTTTAGCTAAGTCATGCAAGTACTTTAACCATTATGCCAGCTCCTGTCTGCAGGAATCTTCTACAGCATAGCAAGTGTGACCTCAAGTTGCTGGTTCAGTTTGGATAAAAACTATTTTAAAAGCTAAGATAAAGTTGCAAACCAGACAGGAACACTTTCTAAGCAACATTTCTCAATGTCTTGTATTGTTCTCACAAGCAAGATATCTTACTTCTGTAATAAAGCTGAGTCTGCAGTGAAGATGCCATCATTATCATAAGATGAGCAGTGTGCTCCATCAACAAGAACTGCATATCATGTAAACTTGGTCAGCACTCTTTAATGTTTACATATAGGAATATGGCAGACAGGATGCAAAAAATATCTTTGCAGAGCAAAAAGGTATGTTGTCAAGCTGTGTCCATTTGAAAGACAATACAGCTACACAAATCCACAGAATTATATACATACCAGCATTAAGCATAAACACTATAACATAAACTGTGGTCGCATTAGTTCAGTTGCAGGTCAACAACACTGTAGCCCTTGTGCTGTAAATCTTGCCAGGTCATTGATGGTATAGAAGCTACTTTAATATAAGAACAAACTTTGTAGTGTGATGTGATCAAGAGGACCTGGGCAATTATAGTGCAAGCTGACGCATCTTGCAGAATATGTATGATGTGTTTCATGTAGACAGACATAACATACAATGGGGGTGCCCTATCCATCATGAAATGTAACTAGGTTGTCTGCATTCTGGCTACATAAACATTTCTGCAACCTGCTAGTGTGAGTGCAGATATGTCCTTATCACATGCATGAAAGGCAATGGATGTAGGCATATTGTATAACAACAAGAAGCCTATTTATTTGAAGATGGGACTTTAAATACAAAATATATGAGAAGCATTAAAAACTTCTCTCTGACAGTCTTTTTTATGTGGGGTGAAATCCAGTGCACTCCTCTCTCAGTATTTCATTACATTCATTTTGCAGTAACTCAGAAATATGAGCTGCAATCCCAGTCCACCACTATTTCTGCATTTGAGCTGCAAAATGAACAAATAGTGGTGGGTAGGGTGAGAGCTCATATTCTTGAACTACGGCATATTGAAGACATTTGTATTATTGTTCAAAGTCCCAGTATATATTCCTGACCATTTTGCTGTGGCATATGGATGAGAATGTAAGGTTAACCTCTACACCCTAAAAATGTTATATCATCCTACAAATGTTGTTTGTAGTGGCACGGCACTGAAAGTTACTAGGCACAATAGGCTGCTGGAATTAAGACTTGTCTGTGAATATAGGACATTGAATACACCAACTGGTAGTGGTGTGACTAATAAACTGTCAGTTCATGTTTAATGTAAATGACAACTTCACAAGTTTCCAGGTCATTTCATTACAGATTTACGTACAGGAGATTCTTGGAGTACCCAGGAGATTTATGTGTGTCAAAAGAACAACCTATTCTAGAAATTCTGCCAGGTTTTGATCATAGTCATAGGAATTACAAGGCAAGAAAGTTGTAAGGCCATATGTGCCTTGCCAATGCTCATTCCTATGATGTACATTCAGATCCTACAAGGGCAAAACAAGATGTGCATGTTCATCCAATTGTCTAGTAAGTCTTGAAATATGCAAAGGTGTCAGTCTGTTTGATGGATAATAGCAGAGATGAGGTAAGCATAGGGTAATAAAGCTGTCTCTCCAGCGAGTTTGCTTTGGAGATTCAGATCCATAGGCCTCATGTTAATGGAGTTATTTGTTTTGCAGAGATGCACGGTGGCAGCACATGATCAAGGAGGGGATGGTCCTTGATGAAACAGAATGCAAGACATAAAGCTCTACATAAGATTCTATAAGAGGCCAAGTATAAAGACAGGGATTCAAACCTGTCTTGGTAGCTCGGGATTTGTAAACCAGCAATCTTCTTGGTTGGGAACCACGGAGACCTTTCTAGCTGTGTGATGTATCCGGACATATGCATACTAGTGAATGCCTTGTATTACATAACTGGTTTATTAAGACCATGTTGAGATAATAAATTCTTTCAGCCTGAGATGGCTTTAGATACCATTTGTGCTAAACAAAAGGATTTCATGTCTTCTAATGCTACATGGACCAATTAATAATAAAGGGGAACAAATAGCATCCTTAGTAAAAATGACAAATACCAATAACTGTTTCACTACACTCATTGTTCAAGCTGATGAAAGAATCATTATCATGTACCCTTTTGAAATTTGCAAATACAAGTCACAAATTATTTTGATGGATGATGTTAACAAAGCAATTGCTCGTGCACTATGAGTCCTGGTGAGATCAGGGGTCAACTAGTTAAGTTACTATAAATGAAACAATAAGTCCCCCTCAATGGAATGCTTAATGAGATCACCCAAAACAGATTTGTCTGTGCTGACTGGGAGACAACATGTGGTCCCAATATTTAAAGTAGGCAACAAACAAGATGTAGTCAACTTTAGGCCCATAAGTATTATCTCAATAATTGAGAAATGCTGGGATCATTGTTTTTTGCAGCACATATTAAGAACTAATAGATAGTGGACAGATTTGGACACCATGCAATATGGATTTATTAAATGTTGTTCAACTGTAACAGGCATGCCAAGATTCTGTGATACAGTTGACCTGACCCCTGGTGTAGAGGCATAAAGTCCTTGCTATGTTTCAGAAAACATGTGATCAACTTGTGGCACTATATTTTGAGAGAACATCTGGATGAATGGGACTGAGTGGTCAATGTGAGCTTACTCATCTTAGGGGGGGGGGCAACCTAGGCTTTCTTCAGTAAGGGCATGTGTGACCTGAAAACTGTTTACCCTAGCCACTTTGGCTTTCTCAAGGGCAACCGTTGCCTGCTTAACCTGACTGACTTCTTTGAAAAGGTTACTGAAAAGATGGATGATGGAAAAATGGTATACACCACATCTCTAGACTTCACAAAGTCATTTGACACCATCCCACATTTAGGTATTGCTCCCAGTTAAATGTTAATACCTATGTGACTTATTATGATAATAAAATTTTCTCACAAATAGAAAGCAGGAAGTTAGGGTAGGTGGCTCTACTTCCTCCAAAAGATCTGTCACTAGTAGTTCATCCCAGGGTTTAGTCCTTGGGCCACTCCTTTTTGGCATTTACTTCTCAAAGGTCAAAGCTAATGTTATGGGTTTATAGCTGACCAAGTTTGCAGATGACTGTAAACAGTGACATCATAAGCTCTCCAATGGACACCAAAATCCTCCAAGAAGGCCTTTCCCAAACAAATAGCTGGTGTCATAAGCATGGACTAAAACTAAATGCCACAATATGTATAATAGTCTACTCTGGCAAGCATGACATACCCTGTAGCTATTACACTGACAGTATACACCCTGAAAATCAATCCATAAGATTGAGACCTAGAAATCCATGTGAATAACAAAAACTGTCCTTTAATCACCATGTATCCACTATTGTAAGAATTGTTTTTCATTCCACAGATTGTTAGTAAGGGCATGGTTTCTAGGTCCAGGGATATAATCATTCCACTGTATCCAGCACTTATTAGGCTTATCATTGAGTATAATATCCTCTTCGGTATGTACTTGTCCAAACATTTAACATAACTTACATGGCCACAATGACTTCTCTTGAAGAACATCAAGGGCCTACATCATAAAAACTAAAACGACAGTTTCAAAGCCTTCTTCCTCTTATCAGTATCGCACGGGATACTGAAAGCCAATCTCGGTCTCACGTACAGAGACTCAACAGACCCTATCCTCCCAGATGTACTGTGCATTCTCAAGTCCAGTGGTGGTATAAACACCTGCTCAAACGGTCTTAATCTTTTCTCCAACAGATATAGGGATAGATATGTATCACAGAAAATACCACTTCTTTGAAACTGTCTTCCTCTGTGCATACAACAAAGAGCTTTTCTTACTTGATTCGGTTGTAGTCTAGATGACCGGATGGGAAACCACAAACTCATCTCTGGTTTAGCACCGTTGTCTTTTATGGAGAGGAGTAACATGTAAATGCTCTGCTGGCTCTGGGTTATTTGTACTTAAATTACAAGGGCTAAATATTTCATGGGAATGCTTCTAAAGATCCTCAGATCAATAGCCTCGTAACTACCTGTGAACCTAAGAATCTGTGAAGAGTAGCATTAAAAGCATCATGCTGTACGAGGTATAATACTTTGTTGGGAGGTTGTACATGCATGACGGCATGCATGCACCTTGCAAGGGCAGCCATAGTGGAACTTGCAAAGCTGCTGAAGGGCGGTGTGTATTAAGGCACGATCTCTGTTAGCAGAATGATGGAGTATCAGAATCCTTGATCTCCTCATTGGCCCTAGTTGTAGGTTCGGTTAAGCCTCAGGGAGGCTAAGGTAGGAATGGCAGAGCCAGTGAATGAGGAAAGGAGCAAGTGGCAGCTGACGTTCAGCTACAGAGGGGTAAAAATATATATATTCTATGACTCAGTATCTGCAAACCTCGACTCAAGAAAAAACAGTCTAGCCATTTACCTGGATGTCGGCAAGCAATCTTGAAGAAACTCCAACAAATAAAAGACAGCCCATATATTGTATTATTACACTGATGAGTAATGTACAATCATATTTAAAAATGCATGAAAATCTTGCCCTACCATATTAAAATAACATTTGAATATACAAATAATACTGTACGGTATCTGGATATGGAGATTTTTACAATACAAAAAATAAGAAAATAAAGAGGAATAGTGGAAAAGAGGATTAGCAATGGAGAAGTTAAAGGAATAGAAATTGAGGTTATGCATTACCTGTGAAGTCAAAGATTTAGTTTAAAAAATCTAACTCTGATGACATCACAGCAGGTTAGAGCAATGGATCCCCAAATTAAGGAGAGACCAGTGAAGCAGGAAACATCTGATCACTTGCCATATGAAGATACTTTGGAGCCTTCCACAGAAAACCAGTGCAAAAGTTTAGTTGGAGTTGCACAGCAAGGCAGGGCAAAGGAACTGTGGCATCTCTGACACACTCAATGTCGTGGAGTGATAGGCCAGTGAGTCCCCATATGAAACAGCAACTGATGACAAGGGTGAAACTGAAGAAAATGTGGCACAGGAAGATGCTCTGGAATTTTATATAGCATGATCACAGGAAATGGAGAACAAAGAATGTGCACTCAGTTTAGAAGAAAATGATCTAAGAGAGCTCCTTGATTTAACAGAGATGGACAAGCATATTAAGATCAATGAAAGAAACAGACTACAGAGTCAATAAAACACAAAAAGTTAGAGTTTGATAAAACAAACACAATAATTAAGACTGTTCATAGAGATTCATGCAATATAACAGAAGTAAATAGCATATATTACTGTGCAGCTAAATTAATAATGGATAAAGTCTTACCACAAAAACACAGGGCAGTAAGGGAAAGAAAGGAAAAAAATCAAATACCTTCATGGAAGTATTGAATAAGAAAACTAGAAAGCAACTAAGACAAGAAGTGTCACTGTTAGAAGGGTATAGAAGAGGGAGCAGATCAACAAAAATACTCAGAAAGATAGATGTGATAACAGCAATGTGCAGTATTACAAAATATGATGATCTGTCATTCACTATTGGAAATAATAAACTAAAAATATCAGCACAGGCAGAAAAACTTGGAATATATGCAAGTAAATATAAAGGAAGAATACAAAATAAGCAATTTACTGATGACCCAAAAAAGTTCTATATAGAATTAGGAAACAAGGCAAAAGGAATGGAAACACCACCAAAATAAGAAGAAATAGATACATTTTGGAGAAATATCAATAAAGATCCTGGGAACATAACAAAGATGCTACTGGATAGAAGGAGTAAAAGAAAGAATAAGAAGTTCAAATATACAGGATATGAAATGGGATGAAGTAACAGCCAGAGAGATTGAAACAAAGTTAAGAAAAGCCCCTAACTGGAAAACCCCAGGCCCAGATGCAGTACCTAACTTCTGGCTAAAAGTATTAACATCTTTACATGAAGATTTAGCCATGAGTAAGAACTACTTATATGAGCACCCCGAACAGACAACAATCTAGTTAACAGGAAAAAATAATACTCCTACTTAAGAGTGAACATGCACGTTATAAAAACTGTAGACCAATAACATGCCTTCATATATAAGAATGTCATTTGGTCTTGATAAAGGTGCAAACGCATTTGTGGATAAAGCAATAAAGCTGCAGCACCAGGAAAACGTCAGTTTGAGACTGGATAAATAAATAAAAAAAGAACAAATGCAAATAAAACTCAGTAGTAAGGAATATTTTAGAAAATTAAAATTAATACTGAAAAATTGCATTAACATCTGGGAACAAGGTCCAACCTATAAACTAATTTGCTGTTCCTGTCCTAACTTATAGTTTTGGAGTGACTGACTGACCCCAAAATGTGCTGGATCAGTTAGACAAGAAAACAAGAAGAATGCTTCCTGCTTAACAAATGATTTATAAAAATCAATCTATACCAAGACTATATATTCCTCATTCTGAATGAGGTATGGGCCTCCTAAATTTATTAGCTCTGTCTGCTCTAACCATCATGCCACCAAAAGCCTCACCATCCACAACATCAAGATTTTCCCACCCATGACTATCAGGGTAAGGTTCCTTGAGAGACACTCCAAACTGGAGTGAGAATGTTGATAGTCCAGCGACCCCAGTCTCCCATAATCCGTGTGTCCAGCTACTATTTGCTGCTTCCCCTTCTATTTGTGAGCCCAACTTAATGTGTGACTACCCACCCCTGACTCTCTTTTCTGTCTTATTATTTTATTCTGAATACTCTTATCTCTTCCCTAATGCTCATTTCTTCCATGACCACACTTTCACTTTCCACACACACACACACACACACACACACACACACACACACACACACACACACACACACACACACACACACAGCACACGCACACAAACACACGCATACACGCGCACATACATATATATATATATATATATATATATATATATATATATATATATATATATATATATATATATATATTTATATGAAGAGAGAACCCGCGGTGGTGATGCTGCGGTAGCGTTGTCGCCTCACAGTAGGACGCTGTTCGGTTCGATTCTCAGCTAGAGCGTCTTCTGCGTGGAGACATGCGTGAATGGGCATACCTTCGTTGAAGGTTCTGCATCAGGCCTGGCAAGCTGGTGCATAAAAATCAATTGCCAATCATTAGCGGACCGGAGTTCCGTTGTGGTGACCCCTAACCGGGAAAAGCCGAAAGACACAAACATATATATATATATATGAAGAGAGAGAGAGAGAGAGAGAGATATCTCAAAGGGAGTCTGTCCCCACAAAAAAAAAAAATTCCATCCCCTTCCGCCAATTCCTCTTATGACAATTTAATGTGCTTCCCTTGTATACTGTTTCTCTCTCTCTTTTTCCTGTTATCCTATTACCCCCTTTTCATACCAAATACCTAATGTCCATAAAAAAAGTATATTACTACGGGCAAAATTTATATAATCTCCTAGCCAATGGCAATGAGCTTATGTATGCTAATATTCTCATCTTAAAGTCTCATTATATTAGCACACCATGCCACTTGCAGGTATTTTATGAAAACATATAACATCACTCAAGAATTATGAACATGGGCAGCAGATACATACATGTGACAAAGAGCTTCACATTATTACTTCATTTGAAGATGATTTTCCACAGTTTCAGCTTTGCACAGTTTATGTGTGTGTTTCTTTGCAGGGTACAAAAGTGTGAAAAACAAAGCTGCTAGTTTACACTTACCTTATCTACATATAGGTAAAATGGTACATTTTTCACATTCACGTTGCACCTGTATATAATATAGGACTGTGAATGCCACCCCTGATGTCAGACTGGTAAGATTTTAATTCAATGTGATATTGGAGCAGTGACCACAGTGCTAATGTGACTCTGAGGTAGAAAACTGGGAGTGTGTCAATGAATGATACCAAGAAGCAGGGACTAAGTAAAACATGCATTGTAGCATTACTGCAAATTCGGGCTCCCTAGCAGCAGAAGAAGAAAAACTAAAACAAATTAACAGAGTTAAAGTAACTTTAATGTGTGGTTCATACTCCACTACGTGTTTTGACATTACAGCAGATCTCATCAACAGATTTCAGGTTGGACAGGATGGTGTCCTCCTGAATGCGCTGTCATTTGGGTATAACATAATAGACTTATGGGGAAGAAGTATGTCTTCAGTTGTAAGACAATCTGCTTTCTGGTGGTCCTACTATATAAGATATGAAACTGTGTCCATTGTGAAGTTGAACCACAATAGGTAAATAAAGTATGTAATTTGAACTTTATGTTTCAGAATCAACTTCATACATCATACAGTCTTGTTTACTTAAAAAGTAATTATAAACTTATCATTTGCTGGTGATGGAGGTTAATCAATAATAAAAGCAGCACCACTACTTCTAAGTGCCATAATCTCCAGAGAAGCAGAATTTACCCAAAAATAGATTTCCAAAAAATAGCACTAATTCTAGTTCATAAAGATTTCAAAATACAGCTGATTTAATAAAGGACTGCACTTTAGCTTAGGAAATCAAACTCCACTCTCTATATTCATTGACCAGCGCAGGACTTCATTAACAAATGTTAGTGAAGTGGTATTTTAAAAAGGAATTAAAGTAAATTCCTCAAGTCTAATACTTATTAATGAGTAATAGATGACATGCTATCTTATATATTGGCTAGGATTCAATAAACTCTGTATAGGAATAGTGGTATTGCTACACAGAGTGAATGGTGTTCATGTCCACATCCCCCTCTCAGCAGCACACCTTTCATATTAATGAAGGGGCTATTGAGTTGGATCTGCAGACATGAACACTGAATGAGTGTGCGGGGGGGGGTGTTGCAGTAGTGCTCGCAGATCTGTAACATGCCTCCTGCTCTGTCAAAGTGTCGTACAGCACTTTGTAAATGTTTTCAGTGTCTGCAGACACTGAAAGCAAATGAATACTATGCAATGCAATGCAGGGTGTGTGTGGCAGAAACTGTAACACACCCCCTGCATTGTCAATGTGCCATACAGCACATTACAGTAAAAAGTGTGTCCTCGGACACACACCTCAACCTCTTAGAGCAAGAAATCTGGACAAAGCCATTAAATAAAAGTGGGAGAAAGGGCCAAAAATAGGGACACTTTTTAAATATTGCTCTTACAGACTTAGAAAGTTGATAGAATGACATGTTTTACATTATCATGGATTGTCATGAAGAGTATGTGGCCTACAACTGACATGCTGATAGTTATATATTGAGATATATCTATTTAAAATTGTTATATGAAATATATTTTTTTCATTTATATGTGACGTTTAAGCATAGCTGAGCAGGTTTGCATGTCATGGTGCTTTGCTCAGCACTGCATAAATATCTTGTAAGAGTTAAATAGAAATGCATAGCTGAAATCATCAATGGTGAGATACCAAAGTGGTTAAAGTTCCGGCTTTGTGTGCAGTAGTTCACGGTTTGAATACCAGCAAAGGCTATTTATCTTTTATATGGGAAAGGATTGTTAATTTTTATTTGTTATTTTTAATGCTGTAGTAATTAAAAATTGTTAACCAGGGTAGTGTAGCTGGACCAAAATTGCAGTGTCAGTGAATATATGATGTGAAATCCCCCATGTAAACAAGCGTGTCTTATACAGTACAGTCACACCTCAAGGTAATGTAATCGAAGCACATAGGGGTATGTCATGTAAAGTAAAATATATGCACCTAATAATATGTCACTAATGAATAATTAATGTCCAATCTGTAAATATTTTTTGAAATGAAAACTGAGCAATGCAGCAGTGCTTAGAAATATAATTCTAAGCAGCATTCAGCCCAGCTAAGCGGATTTGCACACTGCTACCCACTGCTCAACATTTGCCCCTTTAAGCACTGCTCAGCTCAGCTTAGCAGATTTGTGCACCACTGAGCTGTGCTCAGCATTTTCAAAAATGGGCCAATGACAGCAAAGGGTGGGAATATGGCCTTATTTAAACTACACAGGTGGAATACCCCCAGAACGTGTTATAGTTTGGTCACTGTAGGAGGTATGTCTGGAGTTGGAGAGTGAGCCTGCTTTCGGGCGCAGTGCTGGAGCATTTTGGAGTCCAGGGTCATGGCTGGGCTCCTTGTGCAACACCATGATGACAGACTGCTGCAGGGCTCCCAGTACAAATGTGAGGACTGGGACTGTCTGGCACGCGACCTCACCAGTGCCACTGGAATCCCCTGAACTGTTGAGTAGGTACAACATCACTAAGCTATCCTAAAGGAGAGGAAGGGGGTGCTCTTGGCCCAATGGATCCAAGATGCTCGAGACAGCAATGTCCCAGTAGTTTGTAAGTATTTCACCCATAGCTGTACCAAATTCTAGCCTGAGTATGTGATAGACAGGTATCCATAATGGTTGTTTTTTCCCCTACAGCTGCAAAGTTGAGAGCTAGCAATGTGGAGGTCAGTGCAGACAGACTGGTGAGGCTGCGCCAAGAGTCTGGTGAGTACAGATCTAACCTGCAGTATATAGTGCAATAAATAAGAAGGAATACATTGTTTACTACCAGTAGATATAGTGTGTTCTGAGTGTACTGAATAAAGTTTGTCAGACGAATACTGATCTACAGGATATGCAGTACTACTGAATGTAGAATCTCAACTGTAAGAAAGCACTGTGTCATGTTACTGAAATAAAGATTTATACCACAAACTATTGTGTTTAATCTGGTATGATGTTGAAGAAATAGAATGTGTGCAGGTGCTTCACAGCAAATATGGCTTTGACAGCATGCATTAAGTGAGGTTGTTCTGATAACCAGCTGTTATGCAAAACTGTAGATTGTGGAGATGTAAAACAAGATATAAATGAAATATGCCCTGCACTAAGATCTGAACCTTATAGGTTTATAGGTATGTACTAGGCTAATGGCTCTGGGGCCTTTACAAGCCCAGCCCATAGAAGTGCCCTGGCATTCTGCTGCCTGTCATTAGTTCTCACTGCATCTGTCAAGTAGAGCCACTGGAGTGATCCCCAGGGTGAACTTTCTATTTCCCATCCACTCATCAAGATTTCTCTTGAAGAGGGCTAATGAGGTGCTCTGCTTGACATGCATGGGAAGTCTATTCCAGAGCATGGACAGCCTCTGGGTTATGAACCTGTCCCTCCAGCATGTTCTGCTGATTGTGGTAATGAGGTTGAGGTCTCTGGAGTGAGAGTTGTGGAGGGATTGGGATTTCTTTAGATGTAGCATTTATGTCAAGCAGAGATCGCCTCTTAGTAGACAATATGAGACAGAGAATAGCTGGACTGTTTTGAGTCTGTCCATGTAGGACATGTGTTTAAGGCCTAGGATCCTGGATCCTCTTCGTGAAGTACTTTTGTGGTCTCTCCAGCTGTTGCAGGTGTCTAGTGAGGTACATGCCAAATGAGACATTGTACTCTATGATTTGTCCAATGAGGGAAAAGTGGAGAGAAATTATGACCTCTTTCTTCCTGGATGCAAAACCCTTGGTAATGAGATGGGCCACATAGAAGGACTTTCTGACGAAGGAGAGGTTGCTGTCAACCTGTGTTCCCAGACCTCTTATAATGCCTTCAGTGTTCAGTGGGATCCCATCAATGTGGTAATTGGTGGGAACTGAGTTTTTCCCAAAGAGGATGATGCATTTTTTGGCATTAAGTTTAAGGCCATGATTTCAACACCAGTCATTGGTCTCAATGAGGCCTTTCTGAAGGATGTGTGCATCACTTTTGGAGTTAATAATGGCTCCCAGCTTGCAGTCATCTGTGAATTTGGTCAGCCAGAGTCACTCTGTGTTGGCCTGGACTTCTGAGAAGTAGCTATCAAACAGGAGAGGACCCAGGACTGATCCCTGTGGGACTCCACTTGTGACTGGTTGGCAGTCTGACTTGGAGTCCACTACTTTCACACTATGGGTTCTGTCTGTGAACCAATTTGCAACTCACCTAATGATATAGTGGTCGATGCCTAGTTTGCTGAGTTTGTCAATAATTCCCGAGTGTGGAATGGTATCAAAGGTCTTGGCTATATCAGATAGGCTGTATGAACTGTTTTACCTTCATCCACCGCTCTGGTGACTGACTCAAAGAAGTCAACCAGGATGAGTAGACATGATCTACCTTTCACAAAACCAAATTGCATGGGATCTAGAGTTTGGAGATTCCCCATATCCTTGTTAATTAGGTCCATGATGATGTGCTCCATAGCCTTAAATATCAGACTTGTCAAGCTAATGGGGCGATAATTTTCAGGGTCTATAGTTGCTCCTCCTTTATGGAGAGGGATGACTGTAGCATTGCACCATTTGGTAGGCACAAAGCCGGAGGTGAGGCTGTGAGTGAACAAAGCACACAGATGCGGTGCCAGTTCACTTTGTAATTCATGTAGATCATAGCCAAGGATATTGTCTGGTCTCATGGAAGCTGTATTCTTGGTCTTAGACAATGCAACTTTAACCTGTGCTGCTGTAATGCTGGGTGCCTGGCATTCTTCCGATATTGAGATTGGTCCTTTAGGGAGGGAGAGAGGGGTAAAGTTGGCACTGAATCTGTCAGCCAGTATGTTGGCAATATCTGTTAGCTTAGTATAGGAGTTACCATTATGCAGTAACTCAGAGCAAACCTGAGTATTGCCGTTGAGATTCTTGATATAAATATAGAAGGCTTTGTGGTTGTTTTTAGTGTCTGCCACAATTCTGCCTTCATAGCTGGCTTTAGAGGTTTTGATGAGAGTTCTCAACTTTTTGTTGAAGCTAATAAGGGAACTTTTCCAGTCTTGGGACTTCACCTTTTTCTGCAACAGTTTCTTCCTTCTGTTGTAGAGTTTATTAATGGCAGGGGACCACCAGATTCCTTTTTTTAGAGGAGAGCATCTTGGTTCTGTTGGGTATGGCTAGTTCCATGCATTTATGTATGTGTTCGTACAGTGCATTGGTCTATGATTTGGCAGTCATGCATCTATTTTCCATTGGAGTGGATATTGTGAAGTTAGCCACCTCTATTCTTGGAGTCCAAAGTCAGCTTTGGAGAAGTTTTTCATGGTGGATATCTTTGGCGGGGGGTGTGTGTGGGTGAGATGTGGATTTCAATGGTGATTAGTTTGTGGTCGGATCTAACCAGGGAGGAATTGACTATTGGTGTAGAGCAACAGTTGGCCATGTTAGCAATAACTAGGTCAAGGATGTTGCTTCCTCTAGTGGTGGTAAGAATGAGCTGGTCGAGGGCATTGGAAGTGATGAATTTCAGGAAGCGTTGGGCCAGTGCACTGGTGCATGAGTAGTTTTCCCAGCTGATGGAGGGGAAGTTGAAGTCACCTAGTATGAGAGTGTTGGGTTGGATCATAATAGTTTCCAGGGTGCTTAGGAATGTGGAGTGACAGTCTTGGGACATGGTTTGGGACCTATAGCAAGCTACGACCTGAATCACCATCTTACCCAATGTTAGTTGTACTGGGACTATCTCAGATGCATTATGCTGGGCTACTAGTCTGGAGGTGTGGATATACTTTATGAATATGGAGACACCACTGCCTATGGAGCTTCAGTTCATGTTCTGGGGCCAAAAGGTGTGGAATGAGTTATAGCCTGGTAGGGAAGGGGTGATTTCTACTGCTTTAAACCAGGTCTCCATTACAGCACAAATGTCAATGTTCTCCATTTTGAGGAGTGCTTTGAGCGAGTGCATCTTGAGATTTTGACTTCTAGCAGTGAGCAGCATGCCTCTGAGATTGCATTTATTTATAGCTGTTATGGTGGTAATTTGGTCTTTGGAACACCACTTAAAAAGGCTCTGTAGTAATGTGTAATATATTATAGTGTGTCCCCTGCAGCATTGCCTTGTGTTAACCTTTGCGTTCTAGATATTATTATTTCAAAGGATTACTACACAGTATGCTAACTATCTGTCATGCATGAATCTCATGCATGCATGTTCAACTGTCACCTCAGTCTTTGGTCTTTGGTGACACTACACTTAGATTACAAGGTCAGACTGTGTACTCCAGAGGGTATTACGCAGAATTCAGTCAAACAAGAGAGAATAGTTCCCCAATAGCTCAGTGTAAAGAGAAATAGCTCTGTTGTACATTTTTGCACACCCAGACCATAGTTTGAATACAGGGTGTGGTACTATGATGTGTGAATATTTATGCTCAAGTAATCTTGAATATTTGTAGAAGCAGTCTGGTAGTGTTAACAGATATGTTCTCCACAGGTCTTACAGGTAAAGAAATGTTTGTAGTAGCTGTATGAAGGGTATACTAATAAACCATGTACAACTAATCCACTGTCCAACCCCATACCTGCAAATAACAGCAGGATAGGTACATACACCATGCACTCTTCCCGGTACATGTCTCTCAAGTATCATGCTGTCACATCTATTAGTCACTGCTGCCAATAATCTTGGACACATATATGAATCCAGGTGAAGTATGCCAATAGCACACTCACACAACATCAGTGCAGGGTACACCTTCTTTGTCATATATGTAACTCTGACATGTACGATTCCCCTCTAGTCATGTACCCAGAGTTGTCACAGTTTGCCCCATACCATTCCAGGTTGAAAGTTTAACAGCTATGTATGTGCTGCAGAAGCTATGGGCCATAGGTAGATGTAAAGTGAGGGCAGACATATAGAGTACTGAGCAGTACTGTTGTGAACAATAAAGGACTATACAGTTGTTAATGGTCTTTTTTTTCTCACCCCCCCACCCCTTATCTGCATCAATAATTATTATTCATACACTACGGGTATGTTGTTCTCAAAACCTACTGTTGGGACTTGTGTTTTATTATTGTTCATATATTTAATTGGTTGGATATTAACATACCTTGTTCAAATACCATTGTTGGTGGCCTGTTGCTGTAAATGTAACTGGCATGCTGTTACTATGCTGACTGTTATTCCATTTATGCATGTGTTCTGTTTGCTATGCTGTTGTTTCACTTCTATTGTTCTGGGTTAATTGAAACACCCATGCATGCTGTTACAGCTAATCTTGAAATGCTTTGTTCATGACTAACCAATACATTTTGAAAAACCTCAACACCATAGCACATTTGGAAAGGCAGGTCCCAGTGTATCTGCCTATCCAGCCTCACCTGGCTGCGGTACCAGCCCCCAGCATGTCTGAGACCCAACCCGGAACTGCCTCCTCCGCTGGTCCTGCACCACCCTCAGTGGAATCACCTCAATGTGGCCCATCCTCCCCCGGGTGCAGAGAGGAACTCATCACCCGCAGAAGGTTCCGAGGTTTGGTGTGCAGGGTCATCTAGTCAGAGTTGGATGGATGCCTAAGGACAGATTGGTGCACCTTGAGGTGCAGCCTGCCCCTGTTGTCCAGCCCCCAGCACAGCCACTTTCGGGGACATGAAGGGGCAGTGGCGACTGTCCATAGGTGGGGACCTCAGTCCCACTGCCTCCATCTGGGGGCTCATGAGCCTCCTATTCCCAACCAACCTCCACTCCAAGGTGTTTACCCTCCTCATGTGTTATACACTGCTCCTATCTGCTGTCTTGTCTGTCTGCAGAAGCAACCTCTCCTATACAACTTACCTCCCCAAATATACCTACAATCTTTCCCAACATCCCACTCTCACCTTAAAAAAAGGGGAGGACATCTGTCCCCTCAAAAAATACATCCCATACATAGCTCTCCATTTTGCCCCCAAGTACATTGACCTCAATCAATTTACCCCTGAATTACTCAAGAAATGTATGTCACCCACATCCCTCCCTTTGTGGTGTGAGGCTCTAAATTCCAAATTGCCTACATCATTCACAACTGTTGCTGCAGAAGAAATTGAGAGCTAGGTCCTTTCCTACACCCATCCTACACATCCCTAGCTGCCTTTCGCATTGGTTTTCCCCCTGCTTTCCCCCATTTCACCACTTTCCTATCACCCTTTTTTCTTTTCTTTTTTTGACATTAGCTTGGGTTTAGGCAGGAATAAGCAAAGCTAAGTGTAGCCTAGCAGGACTAAGCGCCTCCTGGCATCGCATAGCATCATGCAAACCAGTGCAAACCCACTTAAAATCACTTTAATCACTCTGTCTCATTCAGTCTCTGTTCTGCCCAGCAACAAAATAACCAGCCCTGGCAGGTCTCAAATCCAGGACCCTCTGCACTACAGTCACAGCAACATACCACTACACCAAATGACCTGTGAGAATTCACCATGCTTCTGTAATTATATCATGCAGTACGATCATGTAACAATAAGGAAACATTTCTATGGAATTAGTGAAATATACACACACACACACACACACACACACACACACACATATATATATATATATATATATATATATATATATATATATATATCATGCAGTGCAGTCATACATCTCAACTTCTTAGTGCAGGAAATCTGGACAATGCCTGACAAAGTGTGGGGACAAAGAGCAGTCATTAGGCACCTATTTTAAATCATTGATTTTATAAGCATAGAAAGTTGCTAGAGTAACATGGTTTGTTTTAACATACGTTTTCTGAAGGATTTCAAGTCTGAAACCCAAATGCTTGTCATTGTTTAGTGACTTCAATCCTCATATCATCACAGTAATTTGTCAGAATTCCACAACATTTAAAGGGAACAGACCAAAATTATGAGTTTAAAATCTGGAGATTCTGTGAAAATCTGGACAGTTGAGAGGTATGTGATATACAAATGAGTTACAGATCATAACTCCCTCAGAAAATGTATGTCCAAACAAACCCTGTTACTCTAGCAAGTTTCTAACTGTATCACGGCAATACTTACAATCTGCCCCTAATTTTGGGACTTTGTCCCCACATGTTGTTGGGCTTTCTACGAATTTCTTGTGCTAAGAGGTTGACAGCTATGCAGACATAGCATGCAAAACTGTGGACATAATACATCAATCCAAACAGTGGATAGTATTTCCACCTAGCCTCTGTGATGCTGTAGCTCCCAGACCTCAATAATCTCCTCCTGACAGGTCAGGAAAAGGGGCAAGGCCCACATGAAGGACGTAATTATAACACTGTGTTGCCATGCCATTGGCTAATGGAAAGACAACACAGCTGTTCTGGATGCAATTAGCAAGTGGGAGACACCGATTTGTGCACAGGCCATTACCTGCTCATGAGCATTACCTACAAATGGTGAGCTGCTGCCTATGCAAAACAGGTTTGAACTATTTAAAAGACAGACTGCGATTCAGGAAAAACTACATGTTTATTCCCTCTGAGAAAAGAGCGCATCAGTATAACAGGTATATCAAACAATTAAGTTAGCTGAAGTGTTTCTGTATTGTGCAGCGGTCTGAGTATCAGTCGACTCTGCATTTAATGTTGGTTTTAAGCTCTTTAGTTAAGCTTTGGTCACATCTATTTTGTATCTTAGTCCAGTATGACATTTGTTTTGCTAAAAGTGTTCTGTTGGAGTTGTAAGGGCTCCCCCTTGGTGTGTTCAAATATTTGTTGGTGTTTGACTTAGCCGCCCCTACTACAAATCTCATTTTGAACACACCTCCCAGTCATATGTCATCAGCTTATCCTACTGAGTAGACAGAATAAATTTGTGAGGGCCCAGGGAGGGCCCACCCCCCTTAGTTTCTCAACCAGAAGTTATCATGGTTCATTCCTTTCCACGTTACCCATGAACAAAAACATTTTAATGTATTTCTGTCTATTCCAACTTTATTACTTCAATTTGCTTTTTCTGCCTGTTCTTACAATGACTCAATTGCACTTATTCTGCTGCATGTATTACTGCTTGTTAGTAGCCTGATGTAATTCTAACTGTTATGCTAAGGCTTTGGGTTTAGGCACATGGGCTTCAGGCCAGTTGATTTACATGAAAAAGGTTTGTAGTTTGAACTGTTGTGGGAGGGGAGGGTAGATTATGCCCTCCTGAGCTATAAATTGCTGGCTGAAGGATCATTGTGACTGCTTATTTGAATTGTTTTCTGACATTGGTACTGTTTGGTTGCTGTAGCATACACTACATCCTGACCTGCTGAATAGAGCTTTCTTTGTATAACTTGAGCACCAATCCAGCCCATCTTATTTGGATAGGGTTCCTCTGCACCTTGGTGGCAGAAGTGTGCAGTTAGAGGTTGTATGAATGAAGACTGCTGGAACAGGGCTCTGTTCTGAGCTTTAGTATTGGTTAACTGGTTAATCTGTTTAATTTCTTTGCTCTTGTTTGCTATTGCCACTGTGTTACAGTGACCTAAAAAGAGTTTAAATATCATTAGCATAGTCTTGTAACAGGTTTTGCTGCATTCACATCTATTTCTGTGACTCCTGTGTTTCCTGCTATGCCATCTAATGTTGGCCAGGCCCTGCCTGCACTTACTGGGAGTAAGTGAAGTGGTTGGAACTGGACTGCCATAAGATGTTGCACTAAGAGCTCAGAACAAGGGTGTATTGGTCACTCCTAGTGTTCCTATTTTACCTTTGTTGTGGTGATATTTAAACCCAGCATGTGCTTGGCTTTGTGCTTGTGTGCAGAAATAATCCTTTGAGAGGTATCTCAGTTGCATTTCTTTCCCTTATCAGCACTCCTAGGTAAGTGAGGCCCTCAACTGCAGGTACTTTCCTGATGTTATCCAGCCACACTCACACCTATAGCTGCTATCCTCAGTTAGTACCCACTCTACTATCCCTAATCTCTCATCCACAGATGCTGATAACCATGGATGGACAATTTCCTGTGCTTTCTCATGCTAGTCTGGTTGATATGGACATCCTGACACAGTGTAGCATCTGCCTTATTTACACAGACAACTCTCCACTACTACCACCTAGGAACACAATATGTGAGAGATGCAATCACATTAAGAACCTAGACCCCTTGCTGTCTCAGTTACAAGTCAGTACATGATTGACTGACCACAATGTTTTGCCAGAAATGGCTCTCATTTGTCTCCCCTGGGCTTTAGGCTTCTGGCAAATTATTGTAAAACACAATGTAAATGTGGTATCCCAAGGGTGTATGTGCCGCTATCATCCAGTTGACCAGGTTACAACTGCAAAGGTGTAGTTAGCTACCCTGTCTGATGTGACCAGAGTGCCCATTCCACCACAGGGTGATTGTGTGTGACACACATCCAAGTCAGTAACATGGCCAGTCCAGGTCACTCACTAGGTGAAGGTTGTGTGTGTGTGTGTGTGTGTGTGTGTGTGTGTGTGTGTGTGTGTGTGTGTGTGTGTGTGTGTGTGTGTGTGTGTGTGTTTGTAAAACAGAGTGGAGCATGACTTGCACTCATGCAGCAGTCCCAGCAATGTGGATTATGTGATTGCTTGGCATGCCAGAGTGAATTAACTCCTGAGGCGTATGTATGACACTGGGTAGAGGGTTGGCCTTATAGCCTATAGGTGTACGGTAAATGTCTGATTGCCTGGTATGCCCTAGAAGGGAACCTCTGTAATGTCTCAAGTGCTGCATGTGTCATCTCATATGAATGATGAATGGGGGATTATGCACATTAATGGTCCTCATTGGAGGCAAAATGAAACATCAGGATCAGTAGTGCAATGCATGCTGTAATGCCAGCATGGTAATACTACCCACACACATATTGTGCTGATAGATGATAGGGGTAAGATGTGGGAGTTAGCAGTGGATACTGCTAGCAAATGTGTATGTGCAGGATCTGTAAACAATGGTGGCCAATGTATGATGTCCTGTCATGTGTTTCCCTGTTCATGTCTTTCAGGTGTAATGTTTAGGCAAGGCTTTCCACCATTTTCTGACGCTGAGACGGCAGCCATACTGGACGCCCTGCGACTCCATCACAGGGTCATGTTGGAGAGGAAGTGACAGGGAATGCAGCAATGGACTCCTCTGTGGGTAGACCAGGTGGGAACAGTCAACAATGTCAGGTAACACAACCACATATATGCACAGGTCCGACATCAGGCAACTGAACTCATCCACAATGCCCAGCAAAGGGCTGCAGCTATTGGCAGGGACCGTGCAGGCACAGGTGGGGGTCCTGCTATGAAAGCCCTACTGACAGCCACAGAGGAGTTCCTTGCCAACATTGGGGCAGCCACCGGATCCAAAGAAACTATACAAACACATGTCATTGATGTGGGTGTCACACAATCAACAGGCGAGGAGCATCCAGGTAAGGACCCAGTGGACATCGCTTCAATGCTGTGTCATTCATAGCGGCATCCTAGCTGTTTCTGGACACATATGTCAGGTCAAACTGCATATGTGGGTGGGGTTTTGTAATGCACACAAGTGCACAGCTACTGTTGATGACAGCAAATTGGGTAGTATCACAGCTTGTACTGTGCATGTTCAGAAATGCAGATATTATCCTGTACCAATGCCACATGTGTGTGTGCTGACAATACCTCTCCCTCGCAACTACATAGGTCCCTCTGGACTGGCTGGGGAGCAGCTGCCTGAAGTCAGTGAGTGTGGCAATATCCTGTTGTGGCTCACTAATACCTTAGGCATGTTAAGGGAAGTCAGTTTTCCATGCACACAACTGTTACACTTAGCCATATTGCAATATGTGCATGTTCACTTGTGGTGGGGGTTACTGCGGTGCATCATATTGGCCATCACAGGAGCTGTAACATATTGGCACATGACTTGGTGCAGCTGTTGCCACTGTGCTATACAGGGGAACATTAGTATTTTGTACAAGGGTGCACTGTGTGTTAGGTAAAGGTCCATCATATACTACCAGTCCTCACGTATCTCTGAGGTGTATAGTAGTAGTAACATTAACTGCACATAGCTGCACTGGATGTTGTTCAGGGCTTGGTCAGAGTGTGTCTGCTGTGGTCTGAATGTATGTTGTGCATGTCATCATTCAGAAATTGTGTGGTCTGTATGGCTTTGTGCCACCCTGACTGTGTGTGTGTGTGTGTGTGTGTGTGTGTGTGTGTGTGTGTGTGTGTGTGACCGGGCATCTGTGTGTGTGTGTGTGTGCATGCACATGCACGTGTGTGTGTGTGTGTGTGTGTGTGTGTGTGTGTGTGTGTGTGTGTGTGTGCGTGTGCATCATGTTCGTGTGTGTGTGTGTGTGTGTGTGTGTGTGTGTGTGTGTGCATGGATGTGTACATTATAGTGCAGGTAGTAATTTACATATGTTGCCATTATAATGCAGGTAGTAATTTACATATGTTGCCTTCCCCTCACAGCTGAACATGGTGGATGGGGTCTCTCCCACTCACTACCTGATGTCTGGGTCTTATTGGACCCTGATAATGATGTTGGTCATAGTGAGGCACAGGTGGGGGGTGTTGGGGGCTGAATCTATACCACTGGTTGATATTCCACTTTCACCCACAATGTCCCCGCACACAGTCAATATGCCAATGCATACCCATTCCCCAGCAGCCACAAATAATGGATAGTTGGAGGGTGGTGGCATGGAACAGGCTAGTCTGGTGACTATTGCAGGTGTGAGTGTGGACACTAACCATAGCCAGAGATCTGGCAAGGTCCCACACAGGCAGATTGACAGGGCTGCTCGAAGGATCACTGCTGCCCAGCAAGCCCCTGTCGCAGGTGTCACAGCAGGTGTCACGAGATGCATGTTTCGGTCGATCATGGAGGCACAGGCATGTTCTGAATGCAACAACAGACAGATGCCCAGGGTCAGGAATGCAACACTTCCTGCCAAACATGATGACCTCCACAGCCTTGGTGATGCCGTACGTTATTATGCTGATGTTGTAGATAGACAGTGGAGTGAAATGGTGTCACTGCTCAACCTGGCAATGTCTGTGCTGGAGGATGTAGTGGGAGGAGGGCATCAGGCATGTGGATGTAGGTCATCAGGAAGATCAGCTTAGATGCACCATGGCCGTGCACAGTCACAATCCCATAGTGGAAGTACTACCAGCATTACTGAAGGGACGGTGCTGTCCACACCACAATGGAGCAGGCCATGGGCATGTAGTCCTGGCCAGTCCCATCAGGGACACGTTTCCAGCAGACAGTAGTCACTATCACGGAGTAGTACATCAGCTGGCCTTGTGCCTGGTGGTGCCAGTGAGACTCCTGTCAGAAACTGTTCCCATGTCCATGGTCAGAGATGGTGAACAATACATCCTGCCATGTATGGTCCATGGCTGTCCAACATACCCCTGTGTAGGCAATCACATGGCTTGACTGTGTGGATACATACACTCACACATCACTATCACAGGTAGGTCACCACCAGATGCACACAGCTCCTCTGCATGGCCCAGTTAAACAACACCCCTCCACACACACACACACACACACACACACACACACACACACACACACACACACACACACACACATGATGTCAACTGTATAGCCCAGCCTAGGCCTCTGGCAATCCCACACCACACCCTGTGCATGTGGTGATACTTGTGTCACATCCCTGTTATCCATACCATCGATACAGGGACATGTTAATATGGGTCTGATGCACAGGGTGACTATAGTACAGTGTAGTAATGTAATGCTGTGCAAGATGATGTCTGCTGGCAATTGTCATGGGTACACATCAAAGTGTATGTACCTTTTTTGCCATGGTGCATTATTTCTGTTAGTACTGCTGACCGACTGTTGTCTCACATACTGTATTCTGTTTGTGTTCCAGGTGTCTTTGTGTCTGCAGGCTGTGGGGCTCCTAACATTACCAAAGATGAGTATGGCAGAGTGGAAACACAGTGACCTTTTCATAGCCAAGACATGGCTGTATATGTACATGTTTACAAGGTGTGTATGCATGCAACAGTGTGTGAGGGACAATGGGATCAGACAGTGTGACTTTGCATACATACCACTTGAAACAGATAGCTAGCCTTCATACAAGTCACCTGGGTGTTCTGTAGTACCACAGGTTCATACATACAGAGGAAGTTACTAGAGTACTGACAGTAGGTCCCTCACAAGTCTAGCCATTACTTTAACCCCAACAGAATCACCTATCAGCACCTGATGCCCCTGACATTGCTGGACACTGCTTGAACCCTAGGGACACATATTCTATCCCATCCACTCAACCTTGCTGCAGTTGATGAGGGTATGCATGTTACTGTGTTTGACATGTTTGGAGAGTGTATTCATAGGTTCATACTAGGCTATCTGCCCTGGGGCAATTATAAGCCTAGCCCAATTCTGTATGGCTTACGCCACCCCTTGATTTGAGTATACTGTGCCCTTTTTAAGGTTTAGTTTACTGTGCCTCTGTCTAATAGTGACACGGGAGTAATCCCTGGGACAAACCTACGATCCCCCATCCACCTATCGAGATTCTTCTTGAAGAGATTCAGTGAGGTGCTCTGCCCCACATGAACTGGAATTCTATTCCAGAGTGAAGGGAGCCTCTGGGTTATGAACCTGTCCCTCCAGCAAGTTCTATTTATTTCTGTGCTGAGGTTCAAGTCCCTCAGTGTGGCTCTAAGGGATTTAGATTTACTGAGGTGGAGCATGTCTATTAATTCTGGATTTGACATAGCTTTGTATGTCAGGCATAGATCGCCTCGAAGTAGGCGGTATGCAACTGAGTAGAGCTGGAGTTTTTTAACCGAGCAGCATATGGCATCTGTTTGAGACCCTTGATCCTCTTGGTGAGATACTTTTGGGGTCTTTCTAATTGCTGCAGGTGTCAGGTAAGGTACATCCCAAAAGGGGCATTGTATTCTATGATGGGCCTGATGAGGGATGAATAAAGGGCACGATTACCTCTCTTGATCTAGATGTGAAACCCTTCATGATGAGGTGGGCTATGTAGAAGGTCTTTCTAACCACTTTGGCAATGTGGTTTTCAAAGGAGAGATTGCTATCAACTTGGGTCCCCAGGTCCCTAATAACTTTTTCTGTACTTAATGGGTTTCCGCCTATGTGGTAATTTGTGGGCACATTGTTTTTGCCAAATGGTATGACTATACATTTTTTGGCATTTAGCTTTAAACCATGGTGCTGGCACCAGTTATCTGTCTCTGTGAGACCTTTTTGAAGGATGTTTGTGTCAGCTGGAGAGTTGATTATGGCGCCCAGTTTGCAGTCGTCTGCGAACTTGGTGAGCCATAGTCCTCCCACATTTGCCTGTGCCTCGGAAAAGTATATACCGAACAAGAGTGGTCCCAGGACAGAACCCTGTGGGACGCCACTTCTGACTGGTTTCGAGTCTGACATGACTCCAGCAACTCTCACTCTGTGGGTTCTGTCTTTGAGCCAGTTTGCGACCCATCTTGTGACATAGGGGTTTATATTTAAGCTTAATAGCTTATCTATGATGCCCGAGTGGGGTATTGTGTCAAATGCCTTTGCAAGGTCCAGATAGGTTGTGTGGACTACCTTTCCTTCATCTATGGCTTTGGTGACTGTTTCGAAGAAGTCAACCAGGTTCAAAAGGCAGGATCTGCCCTTGACAAAGCCAAACTGGGTAGGATGTAGTGTCTGTATGTCCCCAATGTCTTTGTTTATGAGCTCGATGATGATCCTCTCCATAGCCTTGCAGACTAAGCTAGTCAGGCTTATGGGGCAATAGTTTCCAGGGTCTGTAGAGGCTCCACCTTTGTGGAGTGGGACCACTGTTGCTGTACGCCATTCTCTGGGCACATATCCTGTAGTGAGGCTGAGATTGTATAGCTGTTTTATTTGAGGGATTAGTTCCTCTTGGAGTTCATGTAGGACGCAACCTGGGATGCCATCTTTTCCCATGGAAGCAGTGTTTTTTGCTTTGGAGAGGGCAGCCTTCACCTGAGCATCAGAGATGTTTGGGAGGCAGCCCTCTGCCGGGACAGATACTTGCTCTTTTGTTGGGGGAGGGGGTGGAGAAGTTTGCACTGAACCTGTCTGCCAGGATATTGGCAATGTCTGTGGGTTCAGTGTATTTTTTGTCATTTAGAATCAACTCAGAACAAGTCTGGGAGTTGCATCCCAGGTTTCTAACATAACTGAAAAAAGCCTTATGATTGTCTTTGGTGTCCTGTGCAATTTTTCTCTCGAAGCAGGCCTTGAAGGATTTTATGAGGGATCGTAATATTTTGCTAGTACTGATCAGAGATGTCTTCCCTATTAGGGATTTTGCTCTATCATGCAGTAGCTTCCTCCTTCTGTTGTACAGTTTATTTATGGCAGGGGTCCACCAAACTGGACGCCTGCCTTTGGATGATTGGGTCTTGGCACAGGGCACAGGGCAGCCTCTGTTAGCCAAACCTGACTCTCCAACATGTGTGTCTGCTATCTCATATGCGAGTCAGGCCTCTCGTGCTGGTAATGCACACAGAGTTATAGTCTTGTACTTGGGGCAGGGCTGAGCACAACATTGCCATGCTGGCATGCCATGGACACCTGTGTACAACATGACCATTAACCAGTAGGATAGTACAGATTAGAGGGTGCCTGTGTGGGACAGGCATTGAGAGCCATGGCTGACCATTGCAGGTGTTAACTTAGCCTGTACAGATGCTGCAGATGTCTGCATAGGTGCATAGCAGACATGTTGTGCTGCTAATGTATTGTTGTGCTGACTGAGGACTATTCAGAGGTAATGTCCACCTTCTGGCTGGATGTGGTCCCTTTACCTATGTGGTGAATAACACACAAGCAATTCCTGATGACTGCCAATACTTGTTGCCTGAATGCAACTATGCTGCCATCCAAGGTACCCAGGTCTATCACTGCAGTCTGTGTGTTTACAGGGTTGGTGCTGATGTGGGAAGTACTGGGGACATGTCCTTGCCATATGGCATGTTAACACTGTTGTCTGCATTCAGCTTGAGGCTAGGGCTTTGACAGCATTCCATACCCACTATATGGCCCATTGCAGTGGATAAACAGCAGTTTGTGGCTCAATGAGAGACTGAAAATTATTTAACACTTCACACAGCCTTATGCTGTACCTATGTATGTGGGTGGTGCCAATTAGTATTCATGCCTATATACATGTGGATTATTGGGGGCACCAGGTAGTCACAGGGCCTTCACATTTCTACATATTGCACACACATAGGTGACACACAATGTGTGTGTGATTACCAAATGTGGAATGCGGGACACAACTTGTAGTAATGTGACCATTGGGAGGACATACCATGGTCAAGGCAAGTGCAACACACAGGACTGCCTGTGGTTTTCTCCTATGACACTTTCTTTGTGTGACATTACCTTAGGTTACACTATTTGTCATAACATTAAGGTGCTTCTCATGTGCAATAACTGCTCTATGCAATCAGTACAGAACTGTATGACATGTTCGTTGTCCTATACTCTTGGGACCTCTTTAATGTTTCTATTGTTGTCACAGGTCACAACTTGCCAAACATGGACTGCAACCTGCAGGGTGGTAGAGACATACCTCTCAACTGTAGAGATTTTCGCAGGATGTCCAGAGTTTTGCCTCATATTTTCTGTCCATTTTCTCATAAACTTGTGTTTTTCTGGCAAACCATTGGGAAATCATTGAGGGTTGATGTCAACAAATAATGACAGGCATGTCAGCTTCAGACTTCATACCCTTCAGAATATTTCTGCTAATGCAAAACCTGTCAGTCTATCAACTCTCTATGTTTGTAAGAGCAATATTTCAAAAGTGTCCCTATTTTGGAGCCTTTGTCTCCCATTATTTAGGGCTTTGTAAGGAGTTCTTGCTCTAAGAGGTTGAGAGGCATGGCTACAGATGGTGGCCATACCTGTGACCTCTGCATATGTCTGAAGATTGTCTTGATGTTTAACACATAATTTCTTTCCATCTGTCACAAAATTGTAGATTTCTGGCCAATTATTTGTATAGCCATGACAGACTGACATTGCAGATTAATGACAGATATTGTCATGTAACAACACATACCCTTTAGAAAGTGCTTTCAAATGCACAACCTGTTCTGGTATCTACTTTCCATGTGTGTCACAGCAATATGTGAAGGTTGTGCTCAATGTTTGATGTCTGCCTCAGTTTCCCATATGGCGTTAACCAGATGTCTTTCTGTGAGTGGTTGAGCGGTATGCTGGTGGCCATAACACAGGTAGACTGCTGCAAGGGGATGTACATGCATACATACACACGCACACACACACACACACACACACACACACGCACACATACGCACACGCACGCACACGCACACACACGCACACACACACACACCCACACACTCACTCAAGACCTACTCTTGCTGATAGCAGAACATCCAGCTGCCTAGTTTTACAAGCAATAGTGCTAGATACATAACACAAACACCACAGTGCTACTGTAGTGTTGCAGTGTCTGCTAGTACTATTCAAGTGGGTGACAGCTGCAGGGGCCCTTAGTATTGCCAATGGTGGGTTCACAGGCCCTTAACATGGTAGAGCCATCTAGAACACACACACACATGCTGCTGTATGGGGACATGCATTGAAACGTACATGCACACAGAGTTGACACTTTTCATATTAGATGACCTACCTATCTAGTTACATACAATACACACTGATATGACTATTGCATGCACCACAGAGCCTTAGTGTTAGAAAATGTGGAACTATGCTTGTAAGTTGGATGACATCTGTAGGGGCTGTGACTAGGTTGGCAATGGGGGAGTTAACAGGGTGGACGAGACACACAAAATGGTATAACCATCACATACACACAGAAAGACATCCACAGGGGATATGCATACAGAAACACATACACTCACCCAGTTGGCAATATGCAGATTAGAACACCTACCTACCCGCTTGTATGTACTATAGTGCTACGTACACATTACATGCACCAAAGAGATTATATGCCTGGGATATAACATACTACCTCTTACAACAATTAATGTTGGGAATGGCTTCATTGATGGTGAGATACACCACCCAAAATAGCGAATGGTCTCAAATATTGTTCTTACAAACCTAGACAAGTGATGGAGTAACAGACTTTGCATCAAGATGATGTTTCAGACAGGTAAGAAGACTGATGCTGACATGTGTGCATTACAGCAACTGTCACATATTTGGCAATGATTTGTCATAAATGCCCATTATTAGTGGACACAGACCACATATATGCTACAAACAACTGGATATTCTTCATACATTAGTTCAGATGACAGGTATGGCCAGCAGAGGGTAACATGGTGCATGTAAGGCAGATGTCATTAACAGGATCTTTAAAATAATGCCATGGGGAGGGGCTTAACAAGCCTTAAAATAGTATAACTAACACATACAACAGCCACAGGGGATATGCTTCATACACAAACACAACCAGTACTACAGTTGACTGCACTGAGATTCAAACCCCTGCCTACTTGCACATGCTAGAGTGCTGTTTAATTATCACACACACACACCACAGAGCTTATAGGGCTGATAAGTGTCCAAAGGTACTTATAAGGTGAATGATATCAGCAGCCGTTGTAAAGCAAGACAATGGGAAGTGTACTGGGTGGAACAGACCACAAAATTGTATAGCCAACACACACAGGGGATATGTTTCTCACACACACACACACACACACACACACACACACACACACACACACACACACACACACACACACACACACACACACACTCAGAGTTGCCAGTGCTGAGATTAGAACCCCTACTCATCTAGTTATTTGTACTATAGTGCTACACAGTTATCACTCATGCCGTGGAAGTTATAGGGCTAATAAGAGTCCATATGTTCTTCTAAGCTGAATGACAACAGCAGCCCTTGTAAAGTAGGACATTGGCAAGTGTACTAGGTGGAACAAGCCTCAAAATTACATAACCAACACACATACAGGGGATATGTTTCCCACACATATACACACATGCACACGCCAGTGCTGAGATTAGAACTCCTATCTATCTAGTTATTTGTACTGTAGTGTTACACAGTTATCATACATGTCACAGAGCTTATAGGGATGAAGGTTCTCCAAAGGTACTTCTAAGGTGAATGATACCAGCAAGCCTTCTAATGTAGGGCAATGGAAACAGTACTGGGTGGGAATTGTCTCAAAATACTTTAACTTACAAACACACACATACTTACAAACAAACACACACACATTTAACAAGGACTGAGATTAGATCCCCTGTCTATCTAGTCATTTATACTATAGTGTTACATTGTTATTGTGTGCACCATGGAGTTTATAGGGCTGAAGGCTGTGCAAAGGTACTTCTAAGGTGAATGATATCAGCAGGACTTCTAAAGTAGGGCAGTTGGAAGTGCACTGTGTGGAAATGGCCTCAAAATTCTTTAACCTACAAACACAAGCACATGTACATACACACACACACACACACACACACACACACACACACACACACACACACACACACACACACACACACACACACACAGACACACACACACACACACACACACACACACACACACACACACACACACAAAGGTGGGTGTTGTGAGATTACAGCCCCTACCTCACTACTATTACACAATGGAGGTTACCTTCATGTTGGCAAATGCCACTGTTTACAACTGGTATGCAATTGTTTGCAACCACACTTCACTCTATGCCTTTCAGGGTGTCTCTGTCTATTACTCTTTGTGTGTGTGTGTGTGTGTGTGTGTGTGTGTGTGTGTGTCTCTCTCTCTCTCTCTCTCTCTCTATCACTGTCTGTCTCTCTCTTCCCAATATGTCTATGTGTGTGTATGCTTGAAATATATTTATATGTTGCCCATATATATGTGTGTGTCTCACACTCAACAGATGCAGATATAGCACATCTGGGCCACCTAGAGATAGCTGAGGGTAATCCTGTGTGATGGGTGTGTGTAGAGACACTTAAGGTGTACATAGCTGTCTGTATGCAAATTTATATATGCACAATACAGTTGCATAGTCCGATGTGGGTTTTGACATGGGCTTTAATTCTCTTAAGTGTAACAGCATGCCTAATATGACATTCTATGGTAAGAGTAAGAGCCCATTGCAGAGGTAGCTGTACTCCAGTCCAGGGTTTTGTGTGCTACAGCTATACCTGTCAACCTGTTAGTGCAAGAACTGTGGGGGACAATGGACCAAACACATAGATATATTTTAAATATTGCTCTTATACACTGAGACAGTTGCTAGAGTAACAGAGTTTGTTTTAGCAGACATTTTCTGACATATATGACATCTGACACTGAAATGTATGTCATTACTTACTGACATAGATCCTCAGATCATCACAGTGATTTACCAGAGACATAAAAGATTTATGATGAGCACAGCAAAATGATGAGCCAGACTGTTGATATTCTGGCCAAATCCATCCAGTTGAGAGGTGTGGCTACAGCCAATTGGCTAATAAAGCTGTGTAAACAGTCCAGCACCTCAGTCATATACTGGCTGGGGATCTCCTGGTTGTGTGGTATCCTTCTTAACTGAAACATCATATCCTGGTGTGGGTACAAAGTGCATTGTACTGCACAGATATTTCCATAATATGTGTGGTGTATTCTATATATCACTGTGATTTCCTGGTATGTCAGTGCCAGAGCAGTATAGAGTAATGTGGTGAACCACTGACAGACAGTTGTTTATAGGTTCATAGGTATAGGTTTGTTATAACTTGTTCTCAGTACTGACACAATAAGGTGGCAGCCATTTATAACCTGGCACTACACTGACTTTCAGAAAATTGCTGTCCTACTGGGCACTGTGTAGGTTACTCCAAGCTGTGTACTGTCCAGATATGTGGCCCCCTGTCCCTGAATTATCCAACTTTCCTGCAGTAATGGATATAGACTTGTGGATGGTGTGTACTACTCCTATGGTATGTGTAACTGATATGCAATATAGTCTTGAAACATGGACCCTGTCAAACACAGTACTGTACTTAGACCACTAAGCCACAACAGCCAACAGTAAGTGTTGCCTACTTCCTGACAGTATCAAACATGCATATATAGAGCTCATTGACCCCTGCAAATTGTGGACATGCTACAAGTTAGCAAGCTGATTGGTACAGACCTGGGAATGTGTGCTCTGCTGCTATTACCTTAGAAACATGAATGTTCCTACATATCTATGGGAAGACAGGTGTGTTGAGTGGAGGAGGGCATACCTTTCAACTGTACACACTTCCAAAGACTGTGCAAATGTTTGTTTGAGATTTTGGTTCCATTTAGAATAGTATTGTGCTTGTCTTGGAGAATACTGGCATGTCACTATAGAGGAAAGGTTAGACAGTTATGACAGACATTTGAGTTTCAGACTTCTTATCCTTCAGAGACTTAAGGCAACTGCAAGACCTGCTGTGATATCACTGTGTACATTTGTTAGTGGTATACTTCATCATTTTCTCTATTTGTGGGCCTTTGCCACACATTTATTTCTGACTTTGTACAGCTGACTTGCTGTGAGAGGCTGAGAGGTGTGTGTGGGACTCCAACGTTGACACCCATGCATGTGACATATGACCCAGTAGTTTTTAGTCCCCCACATATACTGCAATGGGTTTTGTCATCTAGGGTACTACTGCATATTCTGGGTAAACCAGCATTTGGTGGACATCTCCTGGGAGGAAACCGCAGCACCCAGAGAAAACCCACGCGACCACAGGGAGGACATGCAGACTCCACACAGAAGGCACCCCAGCTGAGGATCGAACCTGAGAACCTCTTGCTGTGAGGTGGCAATGCTAACCGCTGCACCACCACAGCCGCCCAGTTTGCCGATATGATATAGAGCCATATTCAGTGAGGCATTTGACAACTTGCCTTATAGGAACCTGCGGTGAAATGTAAAGTGCATGAAAGTGAGAACCAATTTGGTGGGGTAGCTAGATATATTATGAGCAGATAGTAAGTAGAACTCAATAAATGGAGTTTGCCATGTGAACAACAGATATGAATGGATTGGTATGATTTTATCCAGTTGGATTAGTAATTTGTAGCATATCTGCGTCACACAGTGTTGGAGCTACAGCACAGTTTCAGACAATTTGTTGAAAATTCTAGGAATCATGAGAAGACTAAGGATATATGAACCAGTGTCTACTATGGAGCTGTGGATAAAAATAGCTACATCTGCAAAAGGTCTTGAAAAACTGGTTTATAACTAACAAATCAAAAGATCTAACATTTAAAGCTGAAACGAGTTATTTTTATTTTACATATTACTCGTATGTATATGGCACACAAACTAGAGTAGATAAGATTTCTGTTTCAAATTATTTATTTGATAAAATGAATAATTTTAGTACCTGTGTTTGCCCATTGTCTGATCAGGATGCTTTAACAAATTTATTGAGGAATCCCAGAAAATTAAATCTCATCTGTGAAATACCAGTTTATATGACTAAAGTAAAATATTTCAATACTTATTTAAATTAACAAATTCAAGAGTTTTATCTCTTAGTGATAATGATCTAGTCAACAAGGTAATTTTAAGGATTTTTTAAAACTACATATAAGGAATAAAGTAAATGGTGTCATATCAAAATGAATGAATGTGATAAAGAATTGCTAAGAATTCATGAACAATTGCAAGAAACAAAATTAGCATAGCAAAAAAGAGAAATAAATGATTTGGAAGAAATCAAAATGATAACTATAGATAAACATATATTTATACATAAAACAGCAACAGAACTTAAAAAAATAAATTGAAAAGTTATGTTATATCTCAAAAAAAACTGCATAGATTAACATATGGAAATAAAACATTTAACAAAAAAGTGCATATTGACACATTTACACAAAATCTAAGAGAGACACTTCAGATTTTGATGAAATCATACATGTTTTTTTTAAAAAATATCACAGTATCACAAAGATTTAAATAAAAAAGAATTAATAAATATAGATTTAATGGATGAGTACTTAAGCTATAAGTTTCATATAAAATTAAATAGTAACAACATTTAAATATAAAATAAACCCATTGCAATAAATGAAATTAAAGAAGCTATTAAAAAGTATAAAAATTGGAAAGCTCTGGGCTTAAATGGAATAGTATCTGAAATACATAAACTTTTTTGTCTAGATTTAATAACTATTATTAATGAGGCTTTTCGTCTTATCCAAAAATCATATCTTATACCATCTTCGTGGAAATATTCTCTAATGTCTCCTACTTTAAAGCAAGAAAAATAAAAAAAAAAAGGTTCCCTCTTATAGAGCCATTTCACTTCTTAATGTAGATTATAAAATAGTTACTAAAATTCTGACAGACATATTAAGAGATATAATAAATACAATTATAGATAAAGATGAAACAGGTACTGTAGTCAATTAACACAATAATATCAAATAGGTAATTAGCATAATAGATTTTGCCAATCATAATAAGAGAAAGGATTAATTAGTCTTGATATGGAGAGATCTTTTGATTTGGTTGATTGGACCTATTTGTTTAAAACTTTAGAAATCTTTAACTTTCTGGACAAGATTATAAATATAATTAAAATCCTTTATATAGATTCTAAAGCATGCATTAAACTAGGCTGTTTTGTATTGTGATTTTTGAATATCGATAAATGTACTAAACTGGGATGACCTTTATCTCTGTTATAATTTGCCAGTATAATTGAAACTTTTGAAATAGTATTAGATCAAATCACATAATTGAAAGTTTTCAAATATCAACAAATTACTAATATAAAATCCAGTTGTTTGCTGATTATATTTTATTAACAACAGGTGATATAAACTACTCTAAATATGAAATTAATAAAGAAATTAAACTTTTTGAATTGTTATCATCAGATTTCATCACTAAAATTTAATGAGAATAAAATAGAGTCTTTATTAATCAATCAAAAGATTAATAAAATTTGATGTAAACATATGTAAATATAATTGGAATAAAAAAATTTCAATATTTAAGTTTTATAATTAATGCAAATAGCTAATTCTTAATAATAGTCTTAACTTAATAGATGATGTATGTTAATTAAAACTGTAATCAGATTATTTTCTGTTTTGAAGAAAGATTAATTTTAATCAAAATTATTATTTTACCCAAAATATTACACACACACACACACACACACACACACACACACACACACACACACACACACACACACACACTCATACATGCTAGCAATAAATCAGCTCTAAATCAGGTCTGTGTGTGTGTGTGTGTGTTTTCATTTTTTTTTTTTATCATCACTACTAATGTAGAACAGCAGCAGTGTTGTAACTCCAAAACTACTCCCATGGGCAATAGGGGACTGCACTGACAACAATTATTCAGCCAAATACAGGCTTGTAAAATTACAGTGCTCTGCATTTTTGTGATATCAGTTGCACAGTATGAAGCATAAATGTTATGGAACCAGTCAGAAGTATGCAAGGATGCTTAATGAGAGCAATAAAGTTTATAAAGCAACGATACAGTGTCAGTCATATTTTTGTAGTTATTTGTTGTTTTATGTATTTATCAATTTCATAACCGAGTTCAGTGGATGGGTACATAGATGGTATTCACCAATAACCCAGGTCATAAGCTCAAAGAGCATGACAACAAGATTATAACCATAGAAAAATAACATTTATGCAACCAAATAGCCTCTAACATATTAGTAAAAGAAATGTAATTAAAAAAACTGACAGAAGACAGATAAAAATACATAAAAAATCACGAACAGGTACATATTAGATTATTCAGATCAAAATATAAGAAGATGAATCATTGTTATAATCTAGACTACACCCCCACCCTTACGCCCCACCTAGACTCTTAACCCAACTATACTACCGCCACTACTAACCACAATCAGAAATAGTTAGTTGTCTTTTCATACTCTAACATCTTGTCTGACAATGTTGTTACTAATATTATAAATGACAAGAAACTATCTTAACTTGCAACATTTTCTGTATATACTGTTGATAATCAATTTCTTGTTATTGTATTAAAGCCAACAACCTGTAATGTTGTTTACTATTGCTGCAACTTTGTATCTCTATCATGTACATGATGTGGAGCTTTTCTCCTCGGGCATCCGCTGAAAAAGGACCTGCATCCAGTCAGAATTTCCTGGTAAACAAATGTAAATAAATAAATAAGTTAATTAATTAACCTAGAAGTTAAGCCATGAGCAAAAACTTGGAATGCTAGGATAAGTTCATGCATCTGATGGTTAAAATTGTGAAGATTACTGATTACTGAGATCAAAAGTTTAAGATACCAGAATGTTTCTTTAAAAATAATTTTAGACTCCAAAATATCTTCCCTGTTAACAATTACCCATTATCTCTGCTGGCTTAGGACTGCCTTACTAAAGGTCATTTACTCATTCACTAGGTAGGATTGTAGTTTTTTTAAGGACTATGCTTCTTGGTCAGCAGCTGTCTTCCCTATACTAGAAAACTGCAGGCACAGTTTTGTCTATTGACTTAAAGGCTAAAATATGCAGCAGCAATAGCATTGTTACTGCTGTTATTTGGAGTTACCAATGTTTTTACATGGAAAGTGAGTGATGCTTACTGCTCAGTGAAAGAAATGAAAAGCACATCATGGAGTGGTTTGCAATACCTTAATGTCACGTGAAAAATGTAGAGTCATCAGAGGTAGGACATATTCCATCACTGATTTCAAGACCTATACCAAAGTTACATGCCTTACCTTAAGCATCATGAAGGTGGCAAGTTTGTAGCTTACTTTCAACTGTTTCAAAAATAATTACGCAACTTTATCAATATGCCACTTAAATGATGGATTCTTATACAGCCATAAACCAAGATAAATATGTGTAGTGACTTAACAGCAATGACCTGCAATTTATATGGCTATCATCTACATGCAGCATTGTGCAGCTCTGGCCCTACACCAGCTATACAGGCCAAGTCCTGGTTAACTGAGTTACCATTTCTTACACCTCCACAATGACAATGTCTACCACTAACAACACTTCATATGCTACCCACAAAACAGTAAAGAATGATGCCCTGCTGTTCACTCTCAACATGACTATATACAAGCAATAATGACTGACAGGGTGGGTGTTATTAGTTAATTAACACATACCTAGAAGTGTTCTGAGGTCCCAAGCCACAGCTGGAAGGCCTTACTACTCCCAAAAGTATGTTAATTCCTTGATAACTCCCAGCATGCAGGGCATTATTATACTTACAGAATGAGCTATATGTTAAATTGTTTTGTATTTGTTTTTATATTACTACATACTTTTTATAAGTGCTTAATGTTTCAAACTTACTGTAACATATGTAATTGTTATTGGAGGTGATATTTTACATTTAAAATCTAAGTTATGTAAATATATAATGTCCATACACATGCACACACATTCAAAAGCACAGACAGATAAACTCACACACATATACATGGACACAGGGCACACACGCATGCACACACTCTTGCACAGCAGTTACAGACACTTTATTGAGTAAATACAGATCAGATGTCTCAGTGAGATTAAATGAATGAAAAAAAAAAAATCATAGAATGCAAGGCATTTATCCTGCTCCCCCCACCCATGCCACTTAACTGTATCTGATTTTGTTGCATAGTTCTATTCTCTTCCTCAAAAATCATTGATCTGCTGGCGAATCATTGTGAATTAAAGTAAGAAAATAATAGGAGACATTAGAGTTTCATACTTCAAATTGTTTAGAAATGTGTGCTGATGATGTGCAGTGTGTCTGACTTGGTCTGTTTGCATGTCCTCTCTTACTCATGCTCTCTGTTTTTCACATTCTTTCTCTATCATATGCAGAAACACACACACACACACACACACACACACACACACACACACACACACACACACACACACACACGTATTGCTTTTTTATACTTTTTCCATTTTATTTTTAATTTGCATTTGCTAAACAGCAAAGCCACATTTTGCAACCATAAAAAATGATGTTTTTTTTTCTCTCCAGGCTTCATGGCACTTTAATATGCTATCTTGAAGTTGCAGAGTTATTTTTTACCTAGCATTACCAGAGCATTAATTTTCCAGTCAAGATGAAGGTGTACGTGTCGCCCATTGTCTAGTCAACAACATAACCTTTTGTGTATTCAGTGCTTTTTGCCTCAGACAACTTGAGAACTGACAATGTATTCTGAACCAGTGAACAATATCTGTAGTGCTATGCACTACACCCATTGTTCTTGTCCTTAATGAAGTAAGGACGGTGTATTTAAAAGCCACAACACAAGCCTAAGATTGCTGTACTATATACCATCTCCTTCCTAATCCCAAACTGCTGCAGTGCGACATGTATCAGTCTTGTGAACTTTACATCTAGCTCAGGTTGGGAGGCTGATACCCTTGGAGTGCACAACCACCAGCATAATGTCAATCCTTGTCTTCCATGTGCCCAAAGAAGTTTGTGTCAACCAAGGGGAACTGCATTGGAGGTGGAGACATCCCTTTTTGGGTAGATATGCATGCTACTTCTTGTCCTTGAGTATCCTCTTTTGTGTCTGTGGTAGGATATAGAGGCACAAAGGCTATGTCCACTGACTGGGATGGGAATCTGAGCATCGCATTTTCCATCTCCAACACTAACACTATGATCCGTGGCTACACCACACTTTGGCTGCCACTATCAACAGACTTTGATTAATCACAGACAACAAGCAGTGGCATATCCTTAGTGGAAAAGCCTGATAATACATCAGCTTTGAAGAGACCAAAAAAAAGTACCCACCATACATAAGACTCATTACCATTATTTGAATTCCACTAAATGCATGAATAGTATTCTATGTACTGGTATGACAGAATAGTAGATAGCATATCTTGCGACGGTGGTCTGCATTTCTGAAGCCCTAATGTTCTTGTGAAAAGATGTGGTAATGTTTTCAAGCTGTACTACACCACATATTTACACAATATGTAGATACTTGACCCTATCAAGTTATACCTTCCTGGGGCATCTCCAGTGAATATTCTTGCTGGCTGATGTAACTCAACATCTATAACCAGCAATTCACCACGGGATATGGATTTGTCAGAGACTCCATGCAGAGAGGTAAGGGACTACTCATTGTCTTATAAAGGTGCTTCAGTCAAAAGACTGCCACCCGTTGCTCACACCTGTGAGGATCAGGCAGCATGATGTTTAGTAGGACTAATCATGCTGGTGGCTGGGTGTCTTACTCTTAGTTCCTGCCCTGACCACCAGCAGAATTGATATCATTCACAGCATCCCACAACATTTCACCAGGCATGATGAAATGGCCAGTCAAATTTATCATGGCCAATAGTCCACCAGCTTCAGAGGTGGAGGACCCATATGGGAGAACTTGCATTTTCTTTTCTTGCCAAGGTTTGGCATCTTGCTGGGGAAGGAAAAGGACAATGTAGGAAAGGATATTTGCACCACTACTTGACAGATACCCACAGTTCTAGAAGCTATTTGGTACCTATATGGTGGAGGTATATGTCCTTGACATATCTGCATGGGTAACACCATACACATATTGCACACCGGTAGACAGGCTTTGTACTTTCGTTGTATTTTAGCTCCTAAAGAATATGTGCACAGTGAGCATATGTGATTGTTATTGTTTATTTTCTACCATTTATTGAACTGGATGACTTAATGAGTCTTTTGACTGTTGTGGTGTTAACAACTGCAGACTTGGTTTGGAAGAGATTGCTTTTTTTGAAAACGGGGCTTCTTGGCTTTTGAAACTAAACTAAATTAGCAACATAAATCTCCGTTTTATAAGCTCCATTTTATTTGCACATTCATTATAGATTGTGTGAATTCGCACACTGGAGCTTTTGTGGACTGGCACATTGATTTTTTTAAATGGAGGGGTATTCTCAATCACACACACAAAGTGACTCTATGGGTCAGTTAGCACAGTTAATTGAATTACTGACCCAGCAGGTCAACTAGATCAAGGCTACTTTGCATTTGCTTCCTAATGCCAATTCGAATAATGGTTCTGCGAACAGTAATGCCCCCAGTTTTGTATGATCTAGCCAAATGGTAGACTCCACACCAGAAAGGGAAGTACCACTGAGTAACAATGGAAATGGGAGCAGAGACAGAGAAATAAATGGGAGAAATGAATACACCATGAGCTTGACTGCTGGACAAAAAGA
>NC_056737.1:1872468001-1872615501 GCF_019279795.1 Protopterus annectens
TGAAGTTGAAGGGCTTCCTCACATCTCATTGTGACTGCATGTACTAATGTGGTAGTTCATACTACTGATTACATATATCAATATATGAGCAGTTCAAGTTGACATGAAAATAATCTTTAGATAATTGAAAGAGCTGCAAAGGAAAAATAACCAAAATGTCTAACAAACAACATATGAGTAAAAAAATGTGTATATATATATATATATATATATATATATAGTTATATAACTAAACATCTAGTACTAAATATAAAAATAAAACTCATCATGCATAGTCATGAAAAAGAGAGCAAAAAAAGAAATGTGTTGCCATCAGGAAAAGTTATTTAAGTAAAAGTTATTATGGTCCAGTTTCTTTAACTCGAGTATGCTGTTGATGGAGCATGTCCAGTTGAGTCCAGGTTCCCAATAAGCTGTAAGTTGAATCTGCCATTCAAGTCCTTTTTTTCTCTAGATTTGCATTCAGATTGCCTTGTAATGGGCCCAAATGTATTCCCTCTGTTACATGAAAAGCAAACTGCTCGTAGTTCCTGCAGACCCGAGCATGTCTGGACAATGGGTTGTTGAATTCCTTAATCTTCATGTCTGAAAGGTGTTTGGTCACTCTTATTGCGAGAGCATTAATTGTTTTTCCAATGTAAAATGATTTGCATTTTGTGCAGCCTGCTTGGTATACTACAAAGTTGCTGCTTCGGTTATATCTGTCATTGCAAACGTATTTCTTTTTTCAGTTTAAACATATAAAGTAGTTCTTTTGGCTCATAAACGCACAGGAAATGCAGCCTGGGGGGTTGCAGGGAAAGGTTCCTACTTGTAAATGTGTTGGACCACTAATTCCTTTTACAGTTTCGACCCAGCTCCTAATGTTTCTTCCTTTTTGATAAATGAAGGATCGTTGCAGGTCCAGAATCTGACTGATAGACTGGTTTCTCCTAATAATGCTCCCGTTTTCTGATCATTTTTCTTTTTATTACGTGTGAATCTTTGGAATAAATTAGGACCATACTCCTTTTATATTTGTCATTTATTTCACTGATATTTGGTTTTGTGACTTGTAAAGGTTTCCTTCTGGTGAGCTCTACTGGATCACTTGTTGAATTCTTTCATCCTTCCTCCTGTCCACTTAGCTCACATACAGACCTTCACTATTTGTTATATTTCAGCATTTTCATCATATATGTACACAGGATTAATTATACATGTCCCTATTTTCTGTCTCATTAAAACTTGAAACATATTATCAAAACATTTTTACATTTCTGCTTTCTTTCATATTTTTCAATTTTAACCAGTTTGTTTGGCATATTATGCAAGAGTTTACTGCCCCCACCATTAGCCATTTATTTGCTTCATTTCCTACCATGCATCAGTGTACAGTCTTCTTAAGTCTACATGTTCTCCCAGACTGATTTATATCCTGGCAGATTCTATGTTATTAATATGTGCTGGTCGTGATACATACTTCAGCTTTCTTTCCAGACTGATGGAATATCATTTTCTTAATGATCCGCTTTCTATAGGTGTTCAAAGTACAGTGTCTCAGGGAAACATTTAGGCAAAACTTCACTTTTTGATCGATTCCTTCAGTTTAATGTAATATGCAAATATACCTGAAGATTTGTAGGAAGACTAAAACTCAATATCTGTGGTGTTCTGTTCCATACCTCGCATTTTAAAATGTCTGTTTCTGCAGATACATTCAAGTTAATTGAAATCTAATTTATTCTCTTACATCTACACAAGAAAAGTTTAAATACTACTATGATATGAAAAAATAAAGCAGCTAACATCATAGTTTAAAAGTCTCATTAAAAATGTTCTGCTATGCCAAGAATTTATTTACTCAGAGGCATGTAGGCCTTTCTTGGAATAAGACCAGAATGCAAGTAAAACATTTATTTTTCATATTTCTCTTGTATTTCTGATGTCAAAACAGATAAGCGGATCACTATGATATTTCCTAAATGCAGATAAGTGTGACACTTGCCAGATATTAAATGACATATCTGGCCTTTCCTTGAATGCCTAAAACTGTGTTAAAGTATTTTTCAATAACCAGAGCTGCAAAATATAAATCCCTAAATAATATTCTGCCCTTTGGGTTATAAGATGTTGAATCATGAAGAAACCAACAAGTCCTCTGGCTTATCATTTCATTACTTAAAATGCTGGCTGTAAATTCCATCATGATTAAATAATGCTGTGCTTGGCATAAGCACTTCTATTTTCTATGTGCATTTTGAGATATCACAGACAGCAATAAACCTTGTTTCTTCCAGCAATTCCCTATTATACTGGAATAAAAAATGCTGCTTTTATGCATCTTATTTGCTCTCCTGATGACATGTCATATCAGAAAGATGTACGCACGCACACACACACACACACACACACACACACACACACACACACACACACACACACACACATGACACACGCACATGCATGTGCAAATGCACCCACATTCGCACACAAATACATGTACAAAGGTATAGAAACCAATTTTAATAGATATTTTCCAGAATTCTGTATCAGAAAAAATAGAAAGAATAGTAAATAATTAGAAACCCATACACAATGTGACAATGTTTTGTCAACTGAGTTCAAAACATCTAATGATTTATAAAACCTTGAAGTTAGACATTATACAAATGTTCACAGATCATAAAAAAGTGTGTCTCTCTCTTTATACTTATATATACATATATATATATATATATATATATATATATATATATATATATATATATATATATATATATATATATATATATATATATATATATATATATATATATACATATATATGTGTGTGTGTGTGTGTGTGTGTGTGCGTATGTATTGATACAGATATACAGATATGGGTCTACTTTACAAAATCAAACCACACTTTGCAGAAACTCTTTTTCATAGAGACGAAAACAGCAAATGTTCAATAAAGTGAACAATCACATCAGCAAAAAATTCCACAGGGAATGGACAATATTTGACTTGCAGAAAGCATGTGACAGCAACAGAAAGGACAGCAATTAGAGGGGAAGGGACACTCTCATGCAGTGGACTGCCACCACAGGTAAGTATATGATAATTGTCACTATGCAAGTATCTGTCATTTTCAGACACACAAAAGGGCACCAACGCTTTCTGAGTGGGCACTACCTTCGCTCTGATATTTCAAGTATTATGTAAATATGCAAAAACTGCTGCAATGATGATGACTCTAGAGCCTGGGTCAGAACATCAGGTTGTATCAGTACCTCCACAGGCTCTGCTGATAATGCTGACATATAGATTGAATCACTGACCCAGGACAAATTAAAATTGTCTGTGTCCCATTTGGGTAGTTCTATATCCATTGCTCACATTGATAATGTAGCATCTCCTACACCACCTGACCTAAAGGATGCACAGCATGGGGCATCACCACTCTTGTCAAAGGGGGATGTTCCTCAGTGACTAATATCCACTGCTAGCTTTGGGCCTTTAGTGGCAGGTGAGCCCACTGCATCTGATGTGTGCATACTTAATGTATGACAGAGTGCTAGTAGTTCAAGAGAATGGATGGTATCAAAGCTGAATCCAAACATAACATCAGGTCCTGTTCTCACAGTATGTACCTACCCATGTTGACTTGGAGCTATGTTGTGTGGTGAGTTGCCTCCTAAAGGATGTCAGCCAGCAATGTCAAAGTGCCATGGATACAATGGAGTCCAATGATCTTGACATGATTGAACTCCTTTGGTATATCTCCATGCATATGTTAGCCAGTACTAACATAGGCATCCTATATCACAGTGTTAGCCATGATGGTGGCAGTTTTAGTTGCATAAGATGACCATCATGAGAAGCACTGTTTGCCCTACTACAATTTGGGTATCGATATACCTCACCCCATGCTGGGATCAACCACTCTGCAGAGGAGTTTCACTCCCCTGTGGTTGCTTTTCCAATAGATCTGCCAATTCTATGTCCCATGGGTCCATTAGGCCAGCTGCATTCACCAGAAATGGGGCCTCTACTGCATGAAATCATGGTGGCTCCTCCAACTAGTCAACTGAGAAAATTATCTATGACCTTGATGATCCTGCTGTCCTTGACCCATGTCTCCATGTTCATTCACCAGTAGATTCATACTTGGTTGAGTAGATAGCCATGTGTCTTTTTATCTCTAGTCACCTATACAAATGATAATGCCTCAGGCCCTCAACACTATCTGTCTTATGCAGTGCAAGTGAAGATGATAGAGGCACAGTGTAACATGAACATGCATTGTCTGGCATAGTCTGAACAGAACACTACATGCATCGTATTGTTCTATGTGCTACCACATTGTCATGCATTATGTACATTTTTTTGGCAACACTGATTTTCTTTAGCAGGAAATTGTTAAGAAAGTAAAATCTTCTTATTTTTCTTGTTACCTCCTTTATTTAGTTGTTTCATGGAGCTTGATGGTTTTGAGTTATCACCTCCATCTCCTCATATTGTAAGATATCGATCATGCTTCTGGAAAGAAACATCGTAATTTGTAAGTCTTAACTGAGTTTTAGTAAAAAGTAATTATCAAACAACAATAAGGTAACATTTGCTTTAAAACTGCATTTTTGGATGCGTCAGTACAATGTGACCTTGTTCACTATCATCTTGGATCTCTCAGAGTTTTCCAGTTAATAACACTGAAAAATTATAATTCTTTTGTTCAGTAGGAAACTACTGTGCAATGCAAAGACTTTTTAATTTAATCCATTCTTATATCTTTTCTCATTAATACTGGCATATGTTTTGCAAGTGTTAATTACAGTTTATCAGATTTGTCAGAACATATTTTATCCACTTGCATGTTTCTGCTAGTTAAAGCCAGCATTAATGATCCATAATATTACAGATTCAGATTTAAGATTTTTATGGTGGCACACATTTCATCTGTATTTTCAGGGTCCAGTCTCCCTCATTTAGTAACTGTTATTCAATTAGTTTGCTACTACACTAACCCTGCATTAAAATTTCCCAATAGCAGTTAATCATGTTTAGATCTAAAGCTGCTACCAAAGTAAACAAGCTCAAAACCATCCTTTCCACCCATAAATGATCCCTCACTATGAGCACATCTGAACCCAGCTGCTCCACAGTATTATGGACCAGAATATTACTAAGTATTCATAATACATTTTCCCCATCATTAGCACACTGGTCAAGCCCAATAGAAACATATGACTAACAATACAAACTTAAAAGCTGTGATACACCTCAAAGATGAGGTATAGCATTCTTGAAAATCTAATGCTACTCTTTAAAAAAGCATACCTCAAGCAACTTAGACATTGTTAATCAAGTAACAAGGCACTATAAAATCCAGTTAATAAAATATAATCAAGATTCCCTGATACTCTATCTAAAGAGTTCTGAAAAGAGGTCAGTAGCTGCATTGGACATACTCCTTTAATATCCATACACAGAATACCAAATCCTTTCAGTTTATCTCCTCTGATGTCTTCAGAAAATTAAGTAATCTCTCTCAACTACGTCATACTAAATCTATCATTAACTTAACTAATCCCACACCTGCCTCTTATACTCCATTCATTTAAAAAAAATCTCAATCAAAAACCTTCATCCATTTCTGGAACAGTTAAAACATGATGGTCTAACAGGCACTGATGGATTGTATCCCTGGTTCATATATCACAACAGAGAATATATCATAACCCCTCTTTGTCACTTTTACATTCAAAACATATCACAAAATGTTATGCCTAGCATCTAGGAAAGAGCAACTGTAAAGCAATCACTTAAAAACCAAAATCAACAAAACTCTCACAATGTCATCCAATCTTCTTATTGTAGGAAAAATAATAGATGACTAATCTAAACACATTTATCACTATAACTATATATATATATATATATATATATATATATATATATATATATATATATATATATATATTTATATACACACACACATGAGTATCATCTATTCTTCTCCAGACAGCACAGATTTTGGTTTGGATTTAGCAAATTATTTGCTTTCTGGACTAATATTGATAAAATCCTTCTGTCTACGGAGAAAGAGATTTTTACAGCAGTCATAGTCACTGATCTTATAAGAGCATTTGAACTTGTAGATCATGGTATTCGAGTGAATCCTCTAATAGCATTAATCCAGTGCCATACCTTAGTTGCAGAACTTTCTCACAAATCATCACTTCACTATAAATTGTAACACCATTACTTTACCTTCTCTACCTGTTCAAAAAGGAGTTCCTAACTGTTCAATACCTGTTCCATCTTCTTCTCCATCTATATCATCCACACCTCTCTTCAACTATACACTGATGGCATGGTCCTTTTCCATTTTGATCAGTCCTCACTACTTCTACAAAAAGACCTTAAAGCAGACTTCTTGTTTCTTATTCAGCAGAGTAAAACCAAGCATCTGCTGTTAAATTCAGACAAGTGCAAATCTATGTTCTTTGGTGCTACCAGGAAATACTCCAAATTATTTATCTCAGTTGAAGTCCTAGATAATAGGAATAGTACAATAGGAAATTTTACTTACTTCACATTTCAATGTATCTGTCTAGATCCTTCTTTCAGCTTCAAACTGCACCTTGACAGTATTTAAAAAAAACATAAATTCACTCCTAATCTGGACCAAAGAAATCTCCCCTTTTGTCTTCCTACACCGCTCAGAATGTCAGAGGTAAAGGGGACATCTTGCTTCCCCAACTAGAATATGGCCTCTACATCTGAAAGAAACGCATCAACAACTCAGTCCTTATCCAGTAGCACTTGTTATTGTGTTGCCCTCTTCTCTTCTCATGAACATCACTTCAAAAAGCTATATAGCTTCCTGTCAATCAAATATCTGACATGTTACCTGGATCTCAGCTAATTAAACTTATAGATGATCAATTTCTCTCCCATTTATTTATAAGGCTCCTAAGCCAAAATATGTCTTAGAATTTGAGGTCTGACAACCATTTTGGACCCCTCCTTCAAGCTCCCAGATCCAAGTACAACTCAATCATAGGCTCTGATTTCTAGGAATTTCTCTTACTCCAACTACTAAGACATTTAATTATATCCTAATTTCAGGTCACAGCTGAAAACATGTATTTCCAAACAAGCAAAGTGTAAGTGCCCTAACACAAAGCATTTAAGTTAACTATCTCCACCTCCACATCTACTTTTTCTTGGTCTATCCCTTAACCTCCCCCCTTTACCATCCCCTTTCCCACTTTGTGTTCTCCATTTTTATCTGTTGCTGTGTAGCCATGTTTTAATGTGGATAACTTAATTCACATAATATTGTGTAGCACCCATTTGTGTTTTTTATAGTATGTGTGTGTGTGTATAATATATCTAGATATTATATATATCTATATTAAGATGTTTCCACAGTTGAGGTATGTCTACATTGTAATACTTTTTGTATGACTTCTTGTAACAAATGGTACTGTCTTTGTTTATGAACTGAGCATGAACTTGATAATTTATGGTTAGTGTTCTACCCTAGTTAACAAATTCAAAATAAAAAAATAAACATAAGTACTTAAATCTAAGCACTATTCAAAAACAAAAATATTTACAAAATGCAATATTAAAAGGAATCCTTATGCTACAGAACAGCTGCATTTGAAACATAAGTAAAACACAAGAAAATGCAAATAAGATGCAATAAAATAGAATAAAAGCAATATCATAAATGGATAGGGATCAGCTTCTATAAATAATAGCAAGCAACAATGGATCAGGAAGGCTTTAAAATGCAAAAAAGTACATAGTGTAAACAATAACAGTGCACCAGTAGATCCTGATGGGTTTTAGGGTGCCAAAGATGGATTTATGTTGCATCATAACATGTTACTATGAGAAGGTGTAACTTTACAGAATATTTGAATCCACTCACAGTGGCAGACTTCCTTGACAAACTGGACCATGAAAAGCAAAGGCATAGGTTCAGTGGTTCAAAGGTACTTACTAGGCTGTTGACCTATAAGGATCTTTAGAAGTCTAACTTAATATTTATATGGAAATCCCAGCCCTAATATTTTAATTAGGAATAACCCAGAGAGAGATGAGCAGAACATTTACATGTTGTGCCCCATCCAAGAAGGACAACAGTTCTAAACTAGGGGTGAATTCTGTGATACATATCTATCCCTCCAATATGTTCTATTTCTGTTATAAAAGACATTTAAATGTCTTGAGTGAGTGTTTACACCCCCATTGGATTTGCAAATGTGTACTAGGTCTGACAGGATAAGGTCTGTTGAAGTTCCATACACAGGCAGAGATCACCTCTCAGAAGCTGTATGGCACTGAAAAGAGACAATGCTAGGAGAAGGCCTACACAGTTTTTAGGATCTTGGCCCTTGATTTTTTTTTTAATAAAAAACATTGTGGGAATTCAAATTGTGTCTGATGTATAGAAAGGTACGTACTGAAGTGGGTATTATACTCAATGATCAGACTGATTAGTGCAGAATGCAGATGAATGATCTCATCCCTGAACCTGGATGCCATACACTTAGTAAATTGGTGTGCAATAAAAAAGGACTTTCTTACAATAGTGTATACATGGTGATCAACAGACAGTTCACTGTCTACATAGTTTCCCCAAGTCCCTAACAGACTGATCAATTTTCTAGGCTGTGTTGTCAATGTGATAGTTACAAGGGATTTCTTTCTTGCTGAAGGATTTTATTTTACATTTTTTGGCATTGTGTTTTAGTCCATGGTTTTGACAGCAGCCATTTGATTGGGAAAGGCCCCCTTGGAAGAGCTTGGTGTCCTCGTGTGAGTGTATGATGGCATTAAGTTTAGAATCATCTGTGGACTTGGTCAGAAAAGTGAATGCCAAAGGGGAGTGACCCAAGGACTAAACCGTAGGGTAAACTAATAGTGGCAGGTCTTTTGGAGGAGGTAGAGCAGCCCACCGTAATTTGCTATCTTATGAATTGCAGAGAAATTGACATTTAGATGGGACAGTTTATCTAAGATACCTGAGTGTGGCATGGTGTTGAATGCCTCTGCAAGGTTCAGATATGTGATATGTACTGGTTAGCCTTCATCCCTTGCTTCAGTAACTTTTCAAAGACGTCAACCACATTAAGTATACAGGATTTGCCCTTTACAAATCCAAACTATATTTTACCTATGTCCTTATTTGTTAATTTCATAATGATCTTTTCCATAGCTTTACACGAAGAATGGCCAAACTTATGGGTCTGCAATTTCCTGGGTCCACTGATGCTACAACTTTTTGCAAGGGAATGGATTGCCAGAGATTAAAACCATGTTACTGGAAGTGCTAGTGGCCCCTGCAAGGCTGATTACAGGGAACAAGAACACCATAAAAAGTAGGGAGAACCCAAGCTGCCTAGAGTCAAATATAACAGATCTAGAAATCTGAAGAAAGTCTGCCTTGGCTAGCTAATTTAACTTATGCATAAACAGAATAAATGTTTATTACAGAGATACCCCAAAAGTATGTGGGTAGAGGAACTGTGCAGTATAATACTCACAAAGATAGCCACTGCTTGAATGAATGGAATGCTGAATAAACCCAGAATCAGAGAACTACACAAAACAGCTTCCAGCGCACCAACCATTGGCAAGACGGCTCACACTAGGCATAAAAAAACACAGCTTTAATTGATAAAATGCAATTCAAATAGGTAAGCACTTTCATGGTGATAGCACGCCACTTCATCAGGCCTGTGTGTAGTTTACAAAACCTCAGGTAGGGTATACAACAGTAATCTAAATGACAGGAAAACAGAAAATGCAGCACAATAGGGTGGCCTGCACAAGGAATAAGATGCCTAACATCTGACATGCATGCACATCAGAAATCAGTGAATACTAGAGCAAGTAACAGGAGACTCATCCATAATAGTTTGTGCAACACTGCAGATGCATATACCTGAGGTAAACAATTGTTATACCTCTTTTCAAACTATCAGTGTAACATAAAAAAACATTTATGGCTGGAACATATAATGTGCATAACTGGTGCATGTAGAAATGTTTCCTATTCTTCCCAAAGCTATCCATTTCTTTGTAATAGCACCAGCTTCTCTCAGCCTCCCCCAATTCTCCAGAAAGCAGAAGGAACATAATAAAAAGTGAGAAGTCTTGAAAAAATCTGTCCTTTCATAGGTGACCTGGGATTATACATTATACTGTTCAGGTATGGTACCCTACCTTGTCAAATGGGTATGTTAGTTGACAAAAGTTGCTACTGATTCAGCTGTTGGTGGGCATACATGTTTAATGCATGACTGCTACAGACATCTCACAGACATATGTGAAAAACATGAGCAGCATAATAATACAATGACAATTAACCATACCATTTCTAGAGAAGGATGTAGCCAGACCGCCAGACTGCATCCCATGCAGTATATGAGGAGCTCTTTGCTTTCCTTGGAGGTTGCCATATAAAAATTGTCACATGACTGATTCCAAGATTATGGAATAAATTATTATCTTTTGTTAGATGTGCATGGTCACTATTTATGTTTAAGTATATTTTAAATGACTGGCTGGGTAACCAAACATTGTGACATTAAAAAAGGAGTCTGTCTTTCCAAATGGTCTTCAGACCTAAATGCAGTTTGGTTAAAATATAAAGCTATGAAACTGTATGAAGCTGGAGTTTTCAATTGTTTTGGTAATAACTCTGTATGCAAGGTCTACTGATGTGTTTATGGTTCATATGAATGTTGCTGAATATATGTTTACATATAATGAACAGCTGCTGCATAACTTATTATTGCATGTTTTCATCAGCTGCAACTGTAGGTCAACATTACCAGCTGGAGATGCAGATTTACCAGAGGTGACCGATGACACACAGGCAGGCATGTAGCTAACAAGCCATATCAGTTCTTATGTTTTAACAGTGTTATCAATGTTTCCACAAGAAATCTTGAGACACTTGTGTATAGATACATTCATGTGCAGCAGTGGATGTCAGACCTATGCAATCCAAGCAACAGCCTCTGGAAGGTGCACATTTACATGCATATTGTCATAGATAAATCATTTCTTACTACAGCTATGAGTAGTGATTTCTGATCTGTATGGGTTTCATATTGTTTTATTAGCTATCAATTGAAAATGTCTGTAAGAATATCTGGACTACCTAAATGCTATAGTTAACCTGGTTGTCTCCATGGCATAGATAGATAAAGTTTTGCATTGACCCAGTTAGCGTTTTATTAGCGGTTTTGGTGCTGGAGAAGTTACCAAAGTAAGGGATAGGCATAATGAGACATTTTTGTCCTTTCATCTTTCTCAGGCTGGTCAGGTAATAGAATACATTGGGACAAGCCTGACACCCTGCTGTGGGAGGAGAGTCAGGTTATTTATAAAGCATTTGAACTTTTATGGGATGGACAGGACATTTAAGGAATGTTACAAAAGAAAGACTGTGATTTCTTTCCCACACAATTGCCAGTACCCCTGACTAACCATTGTCAGTAGTGCATGGTTCTATGGTATAATGCAGCAGCAATGACCTACAAGTAGAATTTCTTATAATCTGGGATATTTTTCTCCACTTTTATCCCAGGATCCCAATTTGGCCCATTCTGCCTGGTAAAGGGGACTGTTGGCATAAAGTTCATCATATAATGTGACTGAGGGAGGTGACAGAGCACTGACAAATGCTAATGTTATCTACAGAGCTCACATAACAAGCATATACAAAATAAGAAAAAACATGCTATAATTAGCCCAGGACAGTTCCCAGTCCTGTCACTACAAGCAAGGTATCTTTTGCGCATTATTTTGAATGTTCTAATTGGCTTAATCTATTCTACCCATTCTGGTAACTCATTTTTCTACTTATCAGAAAATGTATCACCTGTTTTTCAGCTTAAATTGGGTTTCCTTAGTCTAGTAGTCATCTCTCTCTCTCGCTCTCTCTCTCTATCCTGTCAGTCTTTCCTACCGAGCATAATCATAATGTACTTCCTCAGCAATGCACTGGTTACTCATATCATTTCCCAATTAATTTCTCAAAGTCCTTCAAACATCTTTTCATATAAGTATCTCTCTACCCTCCTCAGTGTCTTAACTTGTCCAGCACTATGAGTTTGTACTCTTTCTAATTATTACAGAAAATGTGCCAGCTTGTTGGGACTGTGAACATTTTTTCCAAATTCCAAAAATGCTTGAGATAGAACAGAACCAGTTGGATAACTGATGACTGAGATCATGTTTTACCATTTTTCTGATGGAGTGCAAGGAATTTGCTCTATAAATTACCATATCATTGGCATATACAATAATAGGGACATGTAAGAGGTCATTGGGCAACATACTAATAAAAATGGAGGTTACATATATAGAACTGTTTCTTGGGTGGCAGAGAGAGAAGTAGTGAATGCAATTTTTACTTTAAATTGCTTGGTGTTTAGAAAGTCACTCAATTATTGGTAATCTTGAGTACTGATTATTGCCCTAAATAGAATGTTGAGCAATAGTGGATGGTCTACTGCATCTCAGTCCCTTGCAAGATCAATAAAGATTGCTCCAGTAATTCGGCCTTTGTTGATGTTTTGTAGAATATCCTCTATGAACAGTATATAAAGCTATCATGGTACTTCTAGCAGAGCAGAAACCATGCTGCTGTGGATTAGAATTTAATAAGTCTGAATGTGTTCTGATATTTGAATATCCTCTTCTAGTACTTTTCCCAGTGCTGGCAGAATACATTTTGTCTAAAGTCATTAGCACTGCTTGATTTTGACAGTTAGGTAGTGGTATGACATTTTAACAAATTCAAATACTTCATGCACATGAAAGATAGCTTCATATGCATTACACTGTTCTGTATTAATCTACACTCACACATTTTGGATAATGAATGCAAAATGAGGTCAGAAATACAAGAGATGGAAATAAAGCTTTTTTAGAGAAGCTTTGCTCACTCCATATTATAGATTGAGAAATCCTGGCAATATGGGAAAATTCTAATGTTAATTAATTGCTCCTCCAGGATAGATGAGAAGGTCTAGCCACCAAGTGAGTTTCTTCCTGCATGTCTCCTGTGGGAGGGGTACATGGCACAGGTCACTATCAGGAGACCCAGGAGCTCACCAACGACTCCCAGAATGGATTATGTTCTTTTTCTTAGCAGGAATTCTTTAGAATGAGCTGAAAGTCATAATGGTTATCCTACATGCAGCTGAGATATGCTTTAGAAATCATTTTAAACACTTTGTCGAACATTGCAAAGTAGAAGGTTCACATTATTTTCGGCTGTCTGCTTATGCAAAATTGCTGTGCTTTCGTAATTTTTTCTAAATTTTGCAATAAAAATAAGAATGTGGATGGTAGAGAGTGGATTTCACCTTGCAAAAAATGCTTTTTTAGATTTTTCATAAATGTTTTGCTTGATTGATGAAAAACCTTTAAAAGTAATTTGTAGCATATCTGATTGAGTTTATTTTTTTATTTATTTATCAATTTTAACAGTATTAAAATGCCTTGACCTAGACACTTTATGTACAAACTAAAGTTAGAGTGAGGAACAGATTGCACTTTTAAATGGCAAAAAGAACAAAGTTCTGTCACAAAGCTGGATTCACTAAAAAAATAAAAAAGTAAGACCAGCATCAGACTCAATACAAGGAATACCCCTGGATTTCATAAAATCCATTTAGGCACCATATAGAGCCTACACAGAATGTATCCATGTACATGTCCGCAGTTCCCCCTCAGCAGCATGTCATGCATATTAATCATGGCACGCTGCTGGGGGAGAGAATAGGAGCAGGGATATTGAATCCATGTATGGAGAAGTGTAGAGGCTACCCATGGTTGTGGATTTCTGGTCAGATGTCATGCACAGGGTGAGGATGGGTGAGGATCCCTGTAATGCCTCCACCACTGTGGAAATGCTGTGAATTGTTTCAAATGTGTAATATTTTATTTTTATGAATTATTTTTTTTTACATCTCTGTATGTTTGCATGATGCAGAGTAGAGTGCAGCAATGCCAAGCTGTGCTCCCATATAGACAGCTGACACCTGCTACATATCTTACAAATAGAAACCAGATGTAATTAATTATCATAATTACATTTTGATTTAATTGCTGTTTGCACAGCACGGAGCACCACAGAGCCAAGATGCGCTCATACATACATAGCCAACAGCTGCCATTCATCTAAAAATAGAAACCAGATTTAATTAATTATTTGTTTCTGGGTCTATTTAAGCATGTTTGTAAAGTGTGGCATAGTACTCAGCAATGCTAACAGGTAGCCCAGTAGTATATGTGAAGGTATACTTGTTTTCATAATATACAAGTAGCTACATGGGTAGAGTTACAGTCTAATGCTTAGTAGGTCCTGAGTTCAAGTTCATAGCAGTAATAAGATGTCTCTAATTTAATTTATTATATATGTTTAATTTAAAAACAAATTTATGAAAAATGGCGCTGCTGCACTGTGCTGAGCACTGCTTAAACATGTTAACTACTACTGCTGTTTGCGCTGTGTTAAACCTAGCTAAAACCCCGGTTGTGTGAGTTTTTGCACTGCTTAGCTAGTTTGCATGCTACTAAGTAATGTGGTGCTTTTTTGAATGTTTATATCCAAAAATGGGATAACCAGCCAAATGGACTATACAGTAAAAATGAAGAAGAAAAATAATAAACCAAAAAGACTGACCGTCTCACAAAGTAATAAGCTTATTTGATAAACTGCAACACTGCAAAGCTTTTCAGTAAAAGATTTTTTCTCAATGCAACATTTTTGACTGATGCTCAATGATGTGTAAGGGTGGGAAAATAGCCTATATTAGGTGCAATAGGATGGAATTCTGCACCATTCTTTGGAGTCTGATTATCTGTGGATATGCCAGGGCAGTGCTAGAGAGGGCACATGCTTTCAGGCACAGAGATAGGGTATTCAGGAGTCCAGGGCCTTTGTTAGGCTCCTTTTAAAAAATTATGAACCCAAGCTCATGCATGGTGGTTTCAAGGTCTTGGAATGTAAAACAGAGGCCTAGGACCAATTGGTCAGGGAACTAAATAGTGCTACTGGTATTCCTCACATTGGGGACCTTGTCATCACCATTATGATGACATAAAGAGGAGAAAGAGGGGAACCTTGGACACCTGGGTCCAAGAGGCATGAGACGGGAATGCCCCACAAATATGTAAGTATGTTTTCCACCATTTTATCAAACTGCAAGTTGAATGCCTGTAAGTCTGGTATGTATAATGGTGTACTTCTTTTCCAACAGCTGCAGTTAAGAGGGCTCACAATGTTGAGTCCCATGCTTGGTGCCTGGTCAGGTTGCGCCATGAGTGTGGTAAGTACATATTTATTATGCTAACTGTAGTGCAATAAGCAAGAAAGAGTGAAGCATTTTCTGCAATAAAGTATACACAATAAAAACTGTAGTGCAATAAATGGGCAAGTAGAACTGTAATGTAATAAATGGGCAATTAGAGATGTAGTGCAATGAATGAATGATAACAACTGTATTGCAATAAACAATAAACAATACCAATAACAGTAAGCAAAATGGTGTGCAGCAGGACTGTGGGTCATAACCATTGCAGTAGAGCTGTATGCATTGCTTCTGTATGGTAAGGTTGCTGCAGTCAAGTGTAACACCGTCTCCAGGCCAATATTAGTCACATAATGCTGTCTGTTCCTCCTTTTCCAGGTGATAAAAGTATGTGAGTGAGGTAGTCCACTCTATAGGCAGATATTGTGTGTGGACATCACAGACATTTATTAGCAATGCCAATACATTTTTAAGCAGCATTGCTGATTCCTAAATAAATCTGTTTTAATAAATGCAGTACGGCTGTATTCCTTGCATGTGTGATCTACTGTAACTGCAGTCAAGTATAAGACTGTAATACTTCAAAAATGCAAAATTAATTCAGTCGCATAATTTTATTTATTTTTTTATTTAACATTTGTTTACTGAAAATGTCCGACTGAGCAAAGGTCCTTTTTTAGTGGAGGCCTGGGGAGAAAAGGTCCATGAGTAACAGTACATTTTCATGCACACATTACAATAATCAATAAAGTATAAAGTAAACAAAATGCAGTATACATAAGAACATACAAATTTCTTACATCTTGACAACAAAAACCTAGGCTTTGAACATGGCTAGTACTATTTGTAGGCATGATTTATATCAAAATATAAGGTTAAGACAGGTTGGATATGTTTTATACTGTGATGTGTCAGAGCACTCATGAGGGGTTAGTACAGGAACATAGCCACTTATTTTTTAGATAAGCATTAAGTGATGGCTTATAGTGGTTAGTGGATGAGATTGAAAGAATGGATTTAGGAAGGGAGTTCCACATACGAGATATATAGTTGGAAAAATAAAGATTCTTCTGCAATGTTGTTGGCCTTGGAGACGGTGAGTAAGTTCTTATTGTTAGAGTGAAGTGGTCTGCTGAAACTGTAAGGAAGGAGGAGGTTTTGTAGTGCAGGGGTTCTAGTTGGTTGTATTACAATTTTGTGAGTTAGTGAGAGTTGGTTGTAAAGAATAATGTTGGGAAGCTCAAGCCAGTCTAGTATCCTTAAAGCTGTACAATGATGTGTTCTATATGGGCAGTCAGATGCAAATGTAGCAATTTTATTATAAAATGCTTCTAGCTTAGATAAGTCAGTTTTTCTTAGATTATTAAAATTGGAGAGGCATATAGTAGAGTGGAGAGCAGATGGGTTTGTGCTAATGTAATTTTGACCATTGTGGTTAGGAACCTTTTGTGCCTATATAGACTTTCAAGTTTCTTATGGACATTTTTTATAGTTAAGGAGACATGCAAGTCAAATTTTAGGGTATTGTCTATTTTCATTCCACGAAGCTTTGTATGGGTTATCGGGGAAATCACAGTATTGTCTTTGGCTAGTATGTTAAAGGTTGGGTATGAGATAGATGTCTTGTTAGGTTGGAAGGGCAATAATTTAGTTTTGTTTGGGTTGAGGATTAGATGGGCATTGGCTAACCATGTTTCAACAGAAGTGAAAGATTCATGTGTTTGAGAATGAAGAGTTGATAGAGAAGTAGCAGCAGAGATAAGTGTTGAATCATCTGCATACTGTATTATGGAACCATGTGGAGTAGCTCTGTGTAGATTATTAGTAAAGAGGGAGAAAAGGAGAGGGCCCAAGATAGATTCTTGGAGGGCACCAATTGATAAAGGAAGGCATGGAGATAGGTCACCCTGCCATAGAATAGATTGTTGATGGCCAGATAAATAGTTATGAAACCATGCTGTGGCAGATGGTGAGAAGGATAGTTCAGTTAATACATCTATTAGTTTGGAATGGCAGACCATATCAAAAGCTTTTGCTAGGGCTAGAAAGATGGCAGATGCAAAGTTGTTGTTATTCCTGTGATGGTTTACTTTATTAGTGAAGGATAAGAGAGCTGTAGTGGTACTATGTGATGGGTAAAACCCATGCTGAATGTTTGCGAGAAGGTTATTTGTTAGTAAGAATATCATGATCTGGAGATGAATACACCTTGTGAGTAGCTTATAAAGAGTTTAAAGAATAGCAATTGGCTTATAATTTGTCAGTTCTGTGGAAGGTCCCCCTTTATGAAGTGGGATTACATGGACATTTTTCCACAGTTGAGGGATCTTGTTTTTGAGAATGGATCTATTTATAAGGATTGATACTGCTCTTATTTTCTCACACTCCTGGAGCAAAAGGAATATGGCTGAGATAGCCCATATTATGAGAGAATAAGATTGTGTTTACATTTTACAGACACATATCAGCAATACCAATAAAGTGTTAAGCATCACTGTTGATTCCTAAAAAATCTGTCTAAATATCTCCAGTACGGCTGTATTCCTTGCATGTCTGTACTAGGTTGCTGCAGTCAGTTGTTACATTTTTTGAAGATGTCTCCTGCAGTCACAGCTATTGGGTTCTATCCCCATGCCTGCCAACTAAGGCATGATTGATGTCTAGTTTATGTACTGTACACAAACATGCCTCTCAAATGCCATGATTTCTTGTAATGTAATTAAAACTGCCTAATACATCTGTCACAGGATTACCAGAAAAATGATTAGCTGCAATGCACTGTATTACCAAATCCACTTAAAGAACATATTGGCAGTTATATAAATCCATATTATGTGAAAATGTTCTGTGTAGTTGTGTACCAACATTTGTTAATGCTTGGCCCATACTGATCCATGCTAACAGCTCGAGAGGTATGTATGTGCTACATCAGCTATAGGGGAATTGTAGTCAGTGTACTCAAAACTGACACTACGTGCCTGTAGAGTATTTATTATCGGTGTTTTCAGAGATATAGTTTGCATTGTCAGTAATGGAATGTTTCTCTCTCTCTGTATCCCCATCCCTTGTCTTTATTTATTATTATTATCTACTATTATGATTTATTATTAACATATTTTGTTAAACTAATTATATTTTGGTAAAATATGATTTATTATTGTTATGCTTTATTATGATTCAATATTAGCATATCTTGTTAAACTAACTGTTTTGTTGGGCTTATGGTTTAGTTCTTCTTACTGGCATTCTGTTAACATACTGACTGTTATGTTACTTAAAGTTGTGTTACACATAATATACATTAATATGTATTTGGATTGATAAATATGATGCCCCATTCTGTAATACTAACAATGGTTTGGTTATTATTAAACTTAACTTATTGCTATATGTCATTTACCACAGCATGTCAAGTTAGGCCTGTTCCGGATGATCCATCTACCTTATTTCATCTGGCCATGGCACTGGGTCCCAGCACATCTGGGAACCAGACCTGCGGTGCCATCTCTGCTGTCCCTGCACTACCTGTGGTATCTGCTAGTACCACCCCACAGGACAGGGCTGGGCCTCACTCTCGGAGTGATGGTGGAGGGGGAGATGTCACCCCCAACTGAGCTGCCATGTTTGGCATGCAGGATAGTCTACCATGGGTTTAACTGCCACTTATGCCAAATTGAGGACATGCTGGCCAACCTGGTGGGGCAGCCTGCCACCTGGGGCACTGATGGAGCAGTACCGACATTCCCAAGGGTGTGGATGTGAGTCACACTGCTGCCTTTGGAGGCACATGGGACTTAGATTCCACAACACCCTCCCTATTACCCCCCTCATGTGTCACAGACCACCCCTGTCTGCTGTCTTGTTTGTCTTGTCTGTCTGCAAGTGCATCCTCACCTACCCAACTAACCTCCCCCACAAGTACTTCTGTCCCTTCCCCAACATTCTGCTCTCACCTTAAAAAAAAAAATTGGCACCTGTCCCAAAAATAATATCATCTGATACATAGCTCTCCATTTCACATATGTGTCCACTATACACACGTAATTTGGTCCAATTGGCTTGACAACACAGTTATGTTGTCCTCACCCCTCTCTCTGAGGGGGAGAGTTCAAAGTCATGCACAAATTCTGTCAAAGTATACAACTGTTGCTGTACAAGAAAAGGATAGCTATGGTTCTTTCCTATGCCCTTCATGCACATCCCTACCTGCCTTTCACTTTCTTTCCCCTGCTTGCACCCCATATGTCCACTTTCCTATCTACCCATTTTTTTTCTTTATATTTTAGAGCAACGCTGAGTGATGCGCTGCATTGTGCAGCTTTGCTAAGCTCAGATAAATAGAGCTATATTAACTATATGTGTTTTTAAAATTGTAATACACATTTACAAAATAAACACCTGTCACACATTTCAAACCCAAGACCATCACACCTGCAGACCACTGCATTAACCTGCCACTCCACACAACTCTTAATTAAAACAGGGAGTTTAAACAATACATAGCAAGTGCCAGTTACTGTCATTAAGCATGTTTCAGTGGAGCTGTATGCAGTGCTGTGCCACTCAAACTTGATTAAAAATAATGTAAAAATGGGATTGTACCTAGGACTCAGGTGTAATAGTACATCACTAGAAAGCAAAACACAAAATAATGGATGTAAGTAAGGTCTGTGTTAGCAGGTAAATATGCCCTTTTATCAGCAATATGTAGAAAGACATCTGCTAAGGCATTAATGGCAAAATACATGTTCAGCTGGGGCCCTGTGCAGAAATACATCCATATAAAGCCATGCACACACTGATGGATGTAGAAAATGTTTGTCACAGCCTGTATGTGTGCACATGTATCTTGCAAATACACATGCTGTAGCAGTGACTCAGTAACTCAGTCTATTAAATGCCTTGCAACTAATATATTTTGCTACATACAGTCCTGGGTTCAAATCCAGTGGTGTGTAGCACTGGAATTATACTACTGTGAGGCCAGCTAATGATGACTGAGTCATGCACTCTTTATCCACACAATGCATATCAAATGAAATATCTGCATTTCATTGATGGAAGTTACAGGTCTGCAGATAGAAACACACTTCACATATCCCTATAGCAAACGTATAAGGCAAAAAAGTGTCACGTCATGCATTAATATGCATTCACAGAGAAATTAAACTCAGTTACTGCAAATGAAGGCCACTAATAGAGTGCACCACACAATTCTTTCAAAGTCATAGTGCCAATTAGCACAGCTGCACACCTAACATACACATTTAAATTACCTGCTTGTAACATGGACTGCCTTCATACATGCTTCAAATTACTACCAGACTGTAACACATGGCCTGACAGTCACCCAAAGGGTGGCTATATTGTTATATTAATTCCTCCGGTTGCTCACGGACACAGCAAACATGTGTCCTAGTACTCTGTTAGTGATACCATTGCCTAACATACTTATCTTAAACACATGCCTTAATTGGACTGGAAGGGGTAGCCTCACTCTGGCTCTCCCTTTACAACAAGGCTGACACAGCTCACACATTTGCTCCTAGAGCTTGTTTTCCTACAGAGTGTTCACACTTTCTGCCTATGCCTATTGCCTGGAGCAGCAGCTGCAGTCTGTAGCACACCCATCTCTATGTAAAAGTTGCTGCTACAGACCTACCTTCTGAGATGAAGTAGTCTCCTCAACACAGTAATGTCCAGCATAACATATCAGAAAGGGCCCCTAATCTACATGAAGGCTTTATATATTGTACTGTGGTTGCATGTGATTGGCTGATGATAGTGCAAATCAGCTGTGTTGGCTGCAATTAATATTTCAGATCCACAAATTGATTAAGAGGCAATCACCTGTTGATGAGAAGCATGTTAAAAGGCAAGCAGCTGGCTATGAGGAACCATTCTGTATGAGACTTTCCTCATACAGACCACGCATATGTAAAGTATTAACTATCAGCATATATCAGCAGAGGAGTACTACACTCCATCAGATAGTAACCATCTTGTTTACATTAGGATGGAGATGTCTGACTATACTTACGAGGAATAGGGATTACAGCACTAAGCCTTTCTTAGAACTGTGAGAATGACATGTCAATGATATCCAGATTTATTACATATACAGAGGATGTCCAAGACAGCAAGGGTGGAATGCATATTGTCAATGTAGCGCACTTAGCTTTTGGAACTTTCCCTTTACAGTGGTTGTAATAGCGCACTGTTATTTGTTTCGCACAGTCACTTTGACATATTCTTGGGTGGGGGGTGCCACTTGGGGACTCAATACAATAGACTCTAGTGTCGGCCATATGAACATACAGCAGTATCTGTCATGGCACACATGGAAATAGCTGACTATCACCACACGCTTAGTATGTTTGTACACTGTGAAATATGACATAGGAGATCAAGCAGTGGATATTGCCAGCCATTCTGTCCTTACTGTATCTTTACATAGTGTAGTTCCACAAATGTGATCCTGACATGTGTTCCCTTGCTGTTGTCTTACAGGGAACATGTATACAAGACACAGTGCAGCTTTCATGGATGCAGAGAATGAGTTAATAGTGGAAGTGCTCTGTCAGCACCATGAAGTTCTACTGTCCAAAGGGAGGCACAACAGGGAACAGCGGGAAGCACTGTGGGCTGACCTTGTTAGCGATGTCAATGCCATTGTTCATCTAGGCAGGACATATAAGCAGGTTTGACACCGCAAAATGGACATAATCAATGTCGCACACAGAAGTGCAGCAGATGAAGCCAGGGATTGTGGCACCACTGGTGGAGGGCCTGCAGCAGAACTACCACTCTCAGTCACTGAGGAATTCCTGGCAGATCTAGGCACACACGACAGCTGCTAGGCATCCATCACACCCTATATCATGAATGTGGGTGCCACAGTGTCCATGGCAGAGGAAAGTGCAGGTAAGCTTAGTTTGTTCAGCATTGCAATACTGTAGCATTCAGTGTGTCATGCATAGTCTTTTGTGGGTGTCATGTCTGTCTGCTTTTTTGAGGGGGGATCACTACAGTTTGACTGCCATGCCCAGATTTTGACCAATATAACAATTAACACAGTAACTACTGTAAATGTGAGATATATGGACATATTACCTTGTAGTGGTGTAACATGCAGTGGTACTGACATTACCTCTCTTTCAACTTTTCACAGGTCTGTCAGGTATTGGCCAAACCTGTGGTCCTGCTCCTAGTAAGTATGACAATGTTTTGTTAAAGATGTAGGTTTACAGCACCGTAATCTCTATACTCTCATCCCAGGCCTGGTGCCTGCATTGCTTTACTGTCAGCATGATTGCCAACTGCACACATATATTCTGACTGTACACATGTTAGACTCATACCTATGCCTTGTGTGTGTGACCACACTTATCAATGCGACAGAATTGTCAGGACAATACAGAGTGTCATATGTGTCAACTGTGCAGAGTCTAGACAAATGTCAACAGCGTACCTCACTATTGCTGATGAGCTTGCTGCATAATGAGATGTCATTTTCACATAACTACAGCTGTTAATGGGAAGAGTACTGTCCTCATGTCCTACTATTTGAGGTTGGGTTTTCAACAAGTCTGTCATAGTAACAACAGTGTATAGAGCCTTATATATAAGAAGTTCACCCAGGGGATCACTTCAGTGGCCTTGCTTGACAGTGGCACTGGGAACTAAGTTTGGACGGCATGATACTAGGGAATCTTCTTGGGCTAGGCTTATATAGGCTCCAGGGCCATTAGCCTAGTACACACCTATGAACCTATATATCACAGCATTTTATTTATTTATTTGACATTTGTCAACCGGGTTAGTCTGACTGGGCTAGAAACCCTTTTTCAGCAGAGGCCCAAGGAGAAAAGCTCCAAAACAAAAGAAAACATAAACCATGACTGAATAAAAAGAAAATACATAAACCATGACACATGCAACAGTAAGGTGCCTACTACTGGTTACAATAAAGAAATTTTAAGGTTTGTCAGTACAGAGATATACTTTTAGACAAAACTTATTTAGTTCCATTTATACAGAGGGTAAAGTTGCATTTAACAGTTAGCAAAACAACCAATTACAATTTCATTGGCATGAGGAGTGTAATTAAAGTAAGATATGTTAGAGTTCTTATTTGTTATTTAGGTTGATTATCTGCAAGTAGATAGATAAAAGAAATAGAGGTATGGATGATCACTGATATAGTACTAGCAGAGATGGAGGAGGAAGAGAAGATGGGGAGAGGTAGGTCAGGTTGGAGTGAGACAGGGGCAACATAGTACTGCAGAGCATAATAGTGCAGGTATTAATGTACTGCTTTTTCCTTTCTTATCACAGGTGATGGGAGCATTGGTCTCCGTCCCCTACACAACTTGATGTCAGTGACTACTAAGACTCTGATGATGATGGTGGCCACAGTGTGGCAAAGATGGGGGTTTTGGGGGATGGAATCTGTCCCAGAGGTTGGCATCCTTCTTCTGCCCTCATTGTCACTGCACACAGTCAGTATGTCCACACATACCTTGTCCCCAGAGGTCACAGATATTGGACAGTCAGAAGGTGTTGACTTTGAACAGGAATGTGTAGCAACTATGGCTCCATTGAGTATAGACACTGGCCATAGTCAGTGAGCTGGTGAGATCCCACATAGGCAGACTGACAGGGGTGCTTGTAGAAGCCTGCTGAATGTCCACCACCTGTTGCAGGTGTCACATCCCCTGGTCACTTGGTGCATGTTTCGGGCCATCATGGAGGCACAGGCATGTTCTGAATGGAACACCAGATGTATGCTTAGGTTTATGGATGCACCACTGTCTGACATCCATCACTGCCTCCACTGCATTGGGGGTACCCTGAATAAGTTCACTGCTGCAGTGGACAGACGGTGGGCTGAGACAGTGTCTGTCTTGGACCGCACATTGTCTGTGCTGGAACGTGTGGTTGGAGTTGAGCACTGGACTTGTGGACATGGGTAAGCAACACCATTTGCTGAGAGTCCATGTGGCCATGCATAATCACATTCCTATAGTGGCAGTAATGATACAGGAGAGTGTGCTGTCAACACCATAATGTGGCAGTCCATGGGCTTGTGGTCTTGGGTGGTCCTGTGGGTGGGACAGCAGCCACCATCAGCTACTAGCACCAAGGCTGACCTTGGGCATAGTGGTGCCAGTGTAACTTCTGGCAGAGCCAGTTATTGTGTTCAAGGCCTTAGGCAGTGAACTGTCAACTCTGCCATGTATGATCCACAGCTGTTCAACATATACATGTGTAGGGGTAGCACTGAGCTTGACTGTGTACACGCACATTCACACACCACTGTCACATGCAGGTCACCTACAGACACACATAGCACCCCTCCATGGTCCATCTATCCCGCTTCCCTTCCTGACTCAAACACATGCTGTCAACTGTTTAGGCCAGCCTAGGCCTCCTGCATCCCCACAGAACACCCTGGGCAGGTGATGATACCTCTGCCACATCCCTGTCATCCTTCCTATTGATGCAAGGAAATGATGCTATGTGTCTGATGCAGAGGGTGAGTATATTACTTGCCATGTACTTGTGTAATGAAGTATTGTTTTGTCATGCCACTTGTAGTGGTCACCAACAGATACTGTATGCTGGCATGTGTCATGAGTACGCAACATACTTTTGTGTACCTTGTGTTGTATGATAACCACAAAAAAGAGTCACAGTCCAGTTCAACAAAACTAAAAATCCAAATCCTGGACCACAAAGGGCACAAAACTGCTGGCTGGTAAAGAGTAAAGTTTATTTAACGCCACTGAAATTACACACGCGTTTTCATCCAAATAACTCTCAGACTTCCTCAGAACTAAAAAAAAACCCATTCCACTTAGTTTAATTTATACAAGCATCAATTAAGAAAATTAATGAATTACCAAAAATTTAAAGAGCCAGGCATAAAAAACAGAAAGGTCATTAAAAATGAACTGAAATATCTAGCTAATGTACTTCTTTAAAGTAAGAAACTTGATAACTAGAATTGATAAAAATATGATGTATGTTTAAAAATATACACAAATATCACATAATGACCTAGATATATATATATCATTAGTTAAAAAAAAAACTGTATAAATATAAAAAAATATATATATATATATATATATATATATATATATATATATATATATATATATATATATATATATATATATATATATATATATATATATACACATATATGTGTGTGTATACACTCCCATGGACTGAAAATGATATAATTAAAACAACCATGTTAAAATATAAAAGAAACATAGAATCATAATTTAGCTGCCCTCAATTTAAGTAGGGGCACAAGTGAAATATGATCATTAAGACCCGGACATTTGTTAGATTCCAAAAATAACTGCCAATAAGTTTCTCTGTATTCCAATTTATGTTCCCAGGGTCTGCCTCTGGGTTCCTTAGGTACAGTTTCTAACACAAAGAAAGAGAACTTAGCATTGATACATGATAAACTATGTTTATACAATGCATTGTTGACATTACACCTACTGATATCATTTGTATGCTCATATATTCTACGTTTGAGCTGTCTCTCTGTCTTGCCAATGTAGAAACTGTCACAGCATCCACAGGTGGCTAAATAGACCAGACCCTGGGAATTACAGTCGGTGTAAGTCTAAGCAGTTAAAGTTTTTCGTCTACATGGTAATGATACTTGTTCCTTGTTGTTTATAAAAGAACATTGATTACAGGCACCACATTTGAAGGTACCATTCTTTCTATGAAGAAACACATCATCCTATCCTACCATCTCGAGCATGTTTTTCATATTTTGCCCCTTCCTAAAGACTAGTTTGATGGTTTTACCTTTTAAATTAGATAAATCAGTAAAACTTGAAAATTGTTCCCATTCTTTTAACACTATATTCTTAATGTGCTGGGCATTAGAAATGAAGTTGGTAACAAATGCCCTGTTGTAACCTGTCTTACATATGGCCATGTTTATTGGAAAACTACTTCCCATACCTAGAATGGGCCTGTAAATAGTTTTCCTACCATGTGTAACTTCTGTCCTGATAGAGTTAATAAGCTCAGTGGGGTAACCTTGTTCAGAAAACATCTGTTGCAACACAGCACATTCAGAAAAATAATCAGAATTATCAGAAGTCATATGACAAATGCGCACAAATTGACCTTTGATGATACCTTTTTTCTGATAAAAAGGATTTTTCCTGCTGTAAATGATATATGTATTGGAGAAAGTAGGCTTTCTGAAAACAATAGATTTAAAACCATAGTCAGTTTTCTGTAACGTAACATCTAAGTAGTGGATAGTAGAAGGATTGGCTTGATGAGTAAACCTGAAAAAATCAGTAGTTTGATTAGGGTAGGAAATAAAATCACTCAAAAGATCCTCACCCCCTAATCAATAAATACAAATGTCGTCCAGGAACCTGGAGTAAAAATTCAAATATTGGAAGTAAACACAATTATGTACAAATTTGTGCTCCCACACAGATAAAATGATATATGTAAAGGCTGGAGCACAACTAGCTCCCATGGCTACCCCAGACTCCTGGCGATACAATTCACCCTCAAAGAATAGAAAATTGTTTTTCAACACAAGCTCTGCCAGTTCATTACATTGAAAAATACCATTTTCAGTTACCCCTGGTCTAGTTCTTAGGGCCTCTTCAAGTCAAATCAAACCTAGGTCATGAGGAATGACTGAGAACAAATCAACTACATCTATTGTAGTAAATAAAAGATCATGAACTAACAGTTCTGGTTTGACCTTGCTTAGAAATTCTCATGAATCTTTGAGAATGTGTAGTTCACCACCTCACAGAGATTTAAGTTTCCAGTCTAAGTACTTAACTATGGGGGAGATTTTAGCTCCCTCTGAGGCTACAATGGGTCTACGTGGGGGGCCATCTGCACATTTATGTACTTTAGGTATCCCGAAGATAGAAGGTACATGAGGATGAGGGTGGTACAAATATTGGTAAGTGTTATGATCAATGACCCCCTGATCAAACAGATCTTTTAATGCTAAATCAATCTTCTTATATGAGATGTTAGATGTTGATTTCATTGATAGAAACTTTGCTGTATCTGGATTCATCATGTAAAAGAGTATGCATTTTACTATCATACAAGATTTTATCCATGGTTACTACCCCTCCATACTTATCAGGTTCCAAGACACGAATATTGGGATTAGAGCATAGGGAATCCAATAACTTTCTATCCCTAACGTCAAGATTAGAAAAAATCTTGAAAGAATCAATGTTTTTACGAATCTCATGTTCAATAGTGTTTTCCAGATTTTTGATGTATGATGTTGTACTGGAGGTAATGTTATGCAATGACAGGTGTGTCCTAGACCTGTGTATGTTTCTGTTTCAGGACTCTGAGGTGATAACCTATGGACACACAGCAGCAATAAAGCAGCACAGAATGGTATGGCACTACAGCAGAAATATGACTTCAACAAGGTACAGCAGTATACGAGCATGGCTCCATAGGTTCATATGTGTATAACAGTCTAACAAGGACAATGGTGGCAGTCAGTGTACTCATGCATTCATGATTTTTGATAAAGTCTGCTACCCTTGATACTTGTCACCTGGGTTTTCCAAACTTACACATCTACAAGCTGTGCTGATAGAGTTGACCCATCTATAACTATCCTGTGTCTGGTTCAGGCAGTCAGTCAACATCACTTATACTTGTGTTCTGCATCCCATTGAGTAACCTGCACATGATGTATGTCACAGCAGATGTATGCCTTACATTCATGGGGGGCCTGTTTCATGTAGGGTGCACTGTCTGTGTTACATAGCAGTCTACACATTATGTACTGTGTATACTACATTAATGTTGCAGGGTTGCAGGTGTGTAGAACATGTGAGCCATGTGTTACTCCTGTCAAGGCAAAGTGGGAGGTACACAGTGGGGTCTGACAACTGTATGGGGACATACACATCCCCTTTAAAGCATTTAGGAGATGGACTACATTTGACAGTCATGACACGGACTGCATAAGACATGTTATCTACACTGTTTATTGGTATATCATTGCACCTGTCTGGATGATACAGTTGTATGATATGCCTGTGTGGTGACATAGCAAGGGTGCCATTGCACACAATGATAGGTGTGCTGGCTGGCACATTCAGTATAACAGTGACAGTCTGAGATTTACTCCCAAAACCTGTTGGCATAGGTGGTACAGCAGTGAATGCATCCCCACATCCTAACGAACAATGACCATCAAAGGGTACAGTACTGTGTGTCCATACCTTCATGTGTTATGGCTCAAGTGTGTGCAGTGTGCAGGCACTACAATATCATCCCCAGTTAGTAGCACATCAGTCCCAACATATGAAGTACATACTCAGTGGTGAAAAGTGGGCACACAGACCCGGCCACACAGGTTTACACCTAACATGCCTCAGATCACCATGTCTCTACAATGGTATGGCAGGAATCATCTGGCCACAGTCACCAGTAGATGACATACTCATAACATCCACATTCTCTTCCCTCAGCATACCAATATCTGTGTGTAATGGCCATTGGTTGTCATACCTTTCCAAGCTGTACTGGCACTTGCACACAATAGTATGGTCCCTCATGAGGTCACATCACATCTTCAGTATGTCCTCACTGCTGATCATCTGCAATGAGTGTCATTGCTGCCTGTGGTATATGGACTATTTAGAGGTGATCTCTGCCTTGCATACAGGGCAAGATGTGACCCTGCTGGAGTGCATATGCTGCCTATCTGTAGGAAACATAGTAGATGGATGACTCACTGTAAGGACATTAACCTACTATGTGGCATTAGTACTACATGCTTGTGGGAAACATTTGTCTAGCAGACATAAACACACCTTTGAAACAGACCCTGCCTAATGGTACACAGAGTACCTCAGTGCATATCAGCATTTGCCATCTGTATGATGAGCTGGGCAGTCATCATCCCAGCACACGACATCTGCGTGGGTCCCTCTTGGCCTGGGGCAATATGAGTTGACCCTGTACCAAGGAGTATAAACATATCTCTGATGTGAGGGCTGTATGTAGATCAGAACACTTACCTATGTACTGGTACACACTACAATCACAGTAACCGATGAACGCAATACACCTCATGTCTGCTAGTACTATCAGTTTAGAACATATAATGCTTGTTGATATAAGCAGCCCTCATTGTGGTCGGTCATTGGGGGCCACATCACCCATTACAAATAAAATAATGCTAAACTTGGGCAGCATTAGATTAGAACTCCTACTTATCTAGTCTTATACACTATAGCTCACAGTACTTATCGCACACATAACATCTTTTGTCTGATGTTAGACTGTCAGCCGGTGGTCTTCAGGTGAATGACATCATCAGGCCTTGTAGAAGAGGGCAGTTTGGAAGCCAGGAGCTATTTACAGGGCTGAAAAGTGTAACTACTGCAGGTGGATATCCCATGAGGGCATATCCATTGTGCTTCCGGGGGATATATATATATATATATATATATATATATATATATATATATATATATATATATATATATATATATGTACACACACACACACACTCACACACCAAGTTGGCTGGAGTGAGATTAGAACCCCTACCTCCCTAGTCTTATACGCTCACAGTAATTATCACATGTGCCACAAGTTGCATTTGCTGTATACGTGATTGCAGGCACAGTACTTGTAGATTACACAAACTAGGCTTGTGTTGCATAGCATGTGTGGCCTGCAGAGTGCTATTGCTTCGTACTGTTATCTGCATCTACTGTCCTAGCAGTGAGATAACTGTTATTATCCTTGCCATGTGTGTACAGTTACCAGTATGGCCATATGTCACTGACTGCAGTTAGAGAGACAAACTTGTGGCCAGGGACATATTGCCCATGCGTGTGTTGACAACATTATACATTACACCACCTGCTCACCTGTGTCTGCTTACATGGTGACATCCAGCAGGCACAGGTATCTTATAGGTGAGTGGATTATGTACTGTTGTGCCCTTAGTTTGGTTCCTTTGAGGAACTGTATGGAACTGAATGGATGTGTGAGTAGAGATTTACTCAGCATTAATATGGTATGTGGGACAGTACATACATCTACACATATATCTGTCTATAACAGCTATGTCTGTATAAATGTAGCTCTGTGTGTGTATGATATGCATATGTGTTATGTAGATATATGTGGAGAGTCTATGTAACATTGTAATATATATATATATATATATATATATATATATATATATATATATATATATATATGGGTTTACTTCATAATCTCAATATTCTGAAATACTGAATTTCAGAATACCGAGATTAGAATACCGAATGCTCGGAATCGCGAAACACCAGAAGCACGAAATTTGAAATACCGAAGTTTGGAGCTTCTGGTGTTGCGGTGTATGAATGGATGTAAGTGCAGGTAAGTTTGTATGAGTGTGTAGGTTATGTGCTGTAGTGTATGTTAGTGTGTGTTTTGGTTGTGATGTGTGTGTGCAAGGGGCTGTGAAATGTGTGTGTGTGAGTTGCCTTTGTGTGTGTGATTGTGCATTCTCGGAGTTAATATATATATAAGTAGGGGGGTGTGGTGTGTCTAGTTTAGGTTAGTTTTGTTTGCGTGTGGGGGGCAGTTGTGTGTATGTGAGTGTGCGTATGTAAGTGTCGGGATTTTGAGTTTCGCAATTATGGGCATTCGGTATTGTGGTGTTTCGGCTTTATGATCTCAATATTCTGAAATTCAGTATTTCAGAATATCGAGATTATAAAGTGAACCCATATACATATATATATTATATATATATAAATAAATATATATATATATATATATATATATATATATATATATATATATATATATATATATATATATATATCGGTATATATCTATTTGACAGTACATAGCAATAGATATACTAAATATGTGAAAGAGAGATAGGGACAGACAGATTTGTATATGTATTTACACATTGCAGGTCATTTTGATGATGAGGCAAGAGAACTGTGCTCATTTTAACTAAGTGTTAGAGCATGCCTAGTTATATTGTCAGTACTTACAAGGTGATTCCAGACCAGACCTACCTGTACTCCAGTCCAGGATTTTGTGTGTTGCAGACTTTCCCAACTGCACCTGTTTCTGCAGTACTGCACCTCCCTCAAATTGTCCATGGCATTCCCCAGCTGTCTGCTGTACTTACTACGTGACTGAGGTTCATACTGTTATTTCACACACAGACTGACAGTCTGCATACCTCTCAACTGTACAGATTTTCATAGAATGTCCAGAATTTTGCCACATATTTCTGGTCTGTTCCTCATACATTTGTGGTGTTCTGGTAAATTATTGCTTATTGAAGTCACTGAATAATACTAACTACAAACAAAACTTTAAGAGTCAGACTTTATATCCTTCAAATATTTTGTAATAATGACACTCAATTTCTTACTTGCATCCTTCTAGGTTAGTTGGAACCATCTGTACTGTCTGTCTCTATTTTTGGGCCTCCCCCCCCCATTCTTTCTTCCTTGGTCCAGATTTCTTGCACTAACAGATTGAGAGGAATGAGATTCTGTGGATACACCTGCATACTAATACCTCACATGCAAAAGCTGTGCCTACTTCCAGATTCAAACCATCAACACTATTACCCATACTAGCATCTCTAGCCCACTGACCAACACAGGCTGCCAGACAGAGATGTGCCCTTCATCACACAATCAACAGCATACATATGTACATTGTTAACCCTGCATTATGTGAAACATACAGTGTGTGATCAGGTTCTAAGTCACAGCCTTGAGATTGCCTGGTCTGCTGATATATCATTGCTGACTTACTGTTACAGCATTTGTATGGGAACACTGATGTGTTGGGGGTAGGGAAAGAACAGCACGTGATCTGCTGGCATAGACAGTAGAGCATATATCATGTGACACCACTGTTTAACATCTCCCTTGACTGCTGTAGTGAATATTCAACCGATGATGCCTAGCAAATATTACAGAGCACATATTATTGGACTGGGTATCTTTAATCCCATGTGGATGTTACATCTCTCCAAATAGCCCACTATATTCCTTTGCATACATGCAGTAGGTTCATGCATATGAAACCTTATTGTAGTACTCCTTACAAGTAGTAATGGAGCAGTTGACAAAACTGTAGTTCAGGGCTGACTCTATCTGATACATGCACTACACAGCCAATACATGGTTAAGTACAGGTTGTGTGCATTGCCTGGCATAATTTTGAATATATGTATGTGAGGTGGAGTAAGGTGTCAGTCCCTGGGGCCCTAGGTTGTCAGTGCATGTCCTATGCATTGTCTCTTAGCCAAAGCCAGGATGTACTGGGCACACCTATGTCTGCCTATAGGGACATCATCAATGGAGACTTCTGGGTCCTCCTGTGAGTGTGGCTGTGGTGCTTTAGGCACTGGTGGGAGTCTGTGTATCTCTTTCCTTTGCTGATCATGCTAGAGCAGTTTTTGCAGGATCATATTGTGTAGCATGGTACATACTGGAATATCTGTGCATATGTGGCTGGAGACTACTACAGGGCTCTACCAGATATATCAATGCACCAGAACCATGACTTCAGCAGCCCAAACACACACTATATGATGTTCCTAGTTTGTGTGTGTGCCTCATTATGGCATTCTTCCATGGATGTGAATGCATTTCTGATGGGTGTCATCATCCACAGTTCCAGTGCATAGCCAGCATCCACCAGTAAATGGCCTTGTGGGATTTACTCCTAGCAAACATCTGGTACAGCTGTGATGTATGCCAGACTTGGGAGCTGTGGTAACTGCCAGGGCTGCCAGCACACACATTCATGATAATGCCCTGGGTATTGTACACAACCTGGCAGTTGATGGAGTGGTACCCCATGTGGTTGACGTAGATTCTACCCTCCTCACCTGGTGGTGACTTGATGTGTACACGAGTGCAATCTATGGCACCCAATACCTCAGGGTAGTTTGCTACATGGTAGAAGTGTTGCATATTGCTGGCCCTCACCTCAGGGGTGAGGGAAAAAATGTGCTCACTGGCATGTGGTAGCATGGCATCCAGGAACTGGTGGAGTACCCTGGAAGCAGATGCCTGTGAGACCCCCATCATGTCTCCAGTTGGTCTTTGGAAGGTACCTGTGGCTATTATCCTAATAGTTACAAATACCTTTGTTTCCACTGGGATAGGCTCTGCTATCTTGGCTCTGAGTCTGAGCTGAGGGCGGCAGACCTCAGTGAGTTCTTGTAGTATGTCCCTGTCCACCCTGCAGTGCTCTTCAATCTTCACCTCATGTAGCTCCTGGAAGGATTCCCTGGGCCTGAACACTTCTCCTTCTCAGCCTAGGCCTATTGTCAGCAGCAGCAGCACTGACTTCAGCATCTAGCACATACAGATGTAGGAGATCTGCAGCAGCCCCTAGCATTTTTTCAGTTAAAATTCCCAAGTCTGTTCTCCAATGGTGCAAAGTATAGGCAAAAGTCAGATTGTAGGGTATATGCATACTTTATAATGCTCTTCTGTAGTTGCTGACTGTGAGACTGGCTACCTATGATGCATTCCACTTGCCTAGTATATCATTAACATAATTTGATGTCCCTAGTTTAAGTTAAACAGGGATCAAAACTAATTAATATGTCATTGTCTTTTAGATGCACTCAGCACTGTGGCTTGCCATGCAAATGCCATCTCCAGAGCTAAACAGAGCTTAGCACTTAGTGTGCACACCCCGCATACTTCCAGGCTCAGAACAGTAATGCACTGTAAAGACATAAGTAAACGCATGCCCCATAGGTAAACAAAGTTTAGCACTTAGTGTACACACCTCCCCAGGCTTCCATACTCAGCATGGTGGCTTGCTGCACAAACAGGCACAGTTAAGCTTGAATGAGCTTAGAAGTTCTTGAACACACCCTCCCTTGACGTCAGCTACCTCTTTTGTGGACACCGACATGGTTCTGTGCCTACACAGAGGGGATATGCAGACACAGATACCCAGTTGTGCTATTCAGTGACTCCACCTCATTTGCTTAGGGATCTGTGCTCAGATCCTGGAAACGGCATGATTCAAAGCCCTACCACAATAGCAGCAGCACCAATACACTATTGCATACTTCACACAGAGTCCTATAATACATTTCTGGCACATAATATTACTTTTGTTTTTCCAATTTTTTAAAACATTTTTTTAATAAGACATGCTTGCGCTCTACAGAGCACCACAGAAACATGCGCAGATTATTAAAAAAAAAGAATAATTTTAACTTATTTCTCTTATTTTTTTTCAGACACATGGTGGATAGCTCAGCTCATATCTGTATGTGTTATGCCATTTCTCTCCCTCTACCTATATTGTACACAACATTTTTCTGTGTACACTACAGACACTGACACAGGGTCTACAGAACTGCCTATCTGCTTGCTGGATTGCTCTACTTGACTCATTTGCATGGAATTCACCTGCTTATGAGGTGATTTGCATGCCACGGATATTTCTGTACTGGCCATACCTCTCAGCTGTACCAAATTGCTCGTTTTTTCCTGGTTTTGGGCTCAAAATAATAGGGCTCCACAAATTCCAGATTGGCCCCTTTAAATCCCTATTTCACAGTGCAGACAAGAGGCTTCAACAATAAAAAAAAAAAAAACACTCTGTGGTGGTAATATCTTCTCCTTTAAGAAGGTTCATGTGTACATCACAGGCATGCACATCACTGTGGATGTAAATAGTCAGTCTGTAGCACTAGAATCCCTGTGACTGACTATATAGACTCTTGTAAATAATGATTTCTATAGTTCTTTGTGACTCTTGGTATGATTTTTTTGAAAAGCCAGTACTGTGCAATGAATTGTAATGCCTGGAGGAGGAGAGGTAGTATGCCTATCATAAATATTATAGACAGCATTTTTTATTTTTACCATTCATAATCCAACTTTACAGAATCATTGTGATGGCTATTGTTCTTTGAACATCACCCAAGCTCCTAAAAAACAGACTGAAGACATGGCATTATCATAGTATCCCGATCCTGTGACTTAGATTATTAGTCCTACCTACATAGGCGCTTTGATGCTTGAAGAGAACATAACCCACTTCCCAGTAACTTAGAAAGGGCACAACCATGTATTGTTCAAATTAAAACATTGAACTAGAAATGACGGTGACACAATTTGATGAGCTTTTCCATTTCCAGTACAAATTAGAAGAAACAGGATAAGTTTCTTTCACATTTCCCTCTCTAAAAAAGGAAGAAATACTGAGGCTGAGGTTACGATTCATTTGCTTTCTGTAGTCAGATTATAACACAGACTGCAACACAGCCAGTTAAATGAGTCCGCCAGACACTCAGCAGTAAATTAATAATCATATAAATTATAATTACATTAAAATCTAAATGCATTTAAACAGTCGAAACATAAAAGCAGACTGGAACAGTTATAATGCTGTGATAGTTGTTCATTAGTAATAAAGGCGGGAATTTTAAATTTGAGGCAGCTGAGTTGTGCATGCAGCGAATAGACAGTCAATCAGTTGTTTACAAAATCTAATCTGTCACCGCACATCAAACTGCCCATATGGGGCTGTTCTGGCCATCATTTTGCTCTGAAGACCAGAAAATGAAAGTTGGAGCCTGGAACTGTAGTAAAAGCTACACTGGCTGCATAGTGCACACATTAGATGCAATGGTAAGTTATATGCAGACAGCCCTTCTGACATTTTAATTCTGTGTTCCCATCACATTAACAGTCTGCTAATAATATGCTACTGCTTAGGTAGATCTGCAGGTAGCAGGCGCTGTAACTGGATGTGTGACACGACAGAGGTTGTGGTAGGAAACAGAACACTTTCAAAGTCTTAATGTAATTTTGATGAGTGGTATGTCCCTTTATTGTGCTAAGACTTTGAAGGTTACATTAAGACTTTGAAGGTGTTTTTGTTTCCTACAACAACAGTCTTTTTTTATTGTTTTTAATTATGGGGAAGTGATAAAGCGTTAGAGTAAATGAACTCTGCGTTAGTAACTGTAACTGGAATGGCTGCCGGATGGTGCAGAGCTTGTGCTGGATATTATATGGTTGACATGCAGCCTGGATCATGGAGTGAGCATTTTTCTGTGGAGTAAGTGTGACAATACCTCTACCTTACCAGTAAACAGCACTAACTGGCAGTTCTTTTAAATAGTCTCTGAACTTCACTGCTATTGTTTACATTTTAGTATTTTTTAAATAAATGCTTTCTATTTCAGCTAGGCTGAGTCTGAAATTAGTTAATATTGATCAGAGCACTACCAAGGTAAACACTTTAAACAAGAGGCATGGTATTTATAGATTGTATTTGTTTCTGTTGTACTGTTAGAATATGGCTGGGCAGTGGCACTAGTCAAGTTGTGTGCAGTGAGGTAGGTGGTTCCGGTATTGGGTAGGGTGCAGATTAGGTGTTGGTGGGGAATGCATGCCAAAGTAACCCATGACATCTATCTGAAGTGTCTGATTTTAAGAACAAGCACAGCCTGGGTGTAGTAGCTTACCTGCATATCACTCAATCTCTCTCAGATCAAGAAATCTGGACAAAGCCAAAAATAATGGTGTGACAAAGGCTCAGGAACAGATTTTAAATATTGCTCTTGTAAACTCAAAGAGTTGCTAGAATAACAGGTTTTGATTATTATGTATTTCTGAGGGATATGAATAGTTGATAGAATAACAGGTTTTGCATTATTATGTATTTTCTGAGGGATATGAAGTTTGAAATCCAAATGTCTGCCATTATCAGGGTTACATGATTATGTATGCAAATGTTAATCAGCGGAATTTTGGACAGATAACGATTATGATGGCATGTGTGAAATTCTCCAGTTAGGTAATTGGTTGTTAGAGTTACTCAGACTCAAACCCTGTATCTTGGGTACAAGGAGCAAGAACCTAAAGTCTCTACCCATGCCACCAATACTTGAGAGTTAAGGAGATAAGTCCATAGTTCTCATCTGTCCAATGTTTTACAGAATGCAGTGAATAAATCACGAACGAACCACCATGGGCATCCAAAAACTCCTGAAATCCTTTATTAAAGTGAACTCTCAATAAAAGGGAAATATTTGTAGCAAAATCCTTGTAGAGGAATATACAAAAACACAAAAAAGGTGCACCATTCAGGATGGATAAGCGCTTTTGGGATTTCCCTTCTTCAGATATACATATACAAAATGTTATGTTAATCAGCATACAGATTTGTACCTATTTTTCATGGGCCTTTGTCTAGATTTTTGATGTTTCCAGATTGAGAGATATGATAGTGCATAGTGTGTATTTTCTCTGCAACAACATTATGAGACTATATAGACTTATTGTCAACCTTTTTTGGTAGAAAGTGTTTAAGTGAAGCAGAATCTAAATAAGTCTTGTTTGTTTGTTTGTCCTTGGAGGTAAAGCAGAATCTAACAAACATACACATACACACATATGTGTGTGTGCACACGCATACACACACACAGACACATTCAAACACACCCCTCACTTTTTTGTTAGTAGCAATGGTGGTTCCTGGCTTTTGTAAAAAACACGTACTGCTGGATCTCTGATTTGAGCTTGGCTTCTATTACAGGAGGTTTAAGGTATCACACAGTGAAAACTCTATCTTGGCTAGGTTTTTCTTGTAGTTTTTACTAACTGGTTTGTCTGTGTGACCTTTTACCTTTTTGGTTTAGTTGTTAGTTGGAATATTTTTGCAGACACCTTAATGGCTATGGACATCAGCTGGGTTTAAAGATGCTGTGTTTCTAGAGTATAGCCAAATTGTCCACTTATGCTGAGCTGACAAGGTCATAAAAAAGGCAGAAATGTGCATGTCCACAGCCAGTGACATTTGGCATTGTTGGCTTGAATCTGTCTATAAAGACTTAAAAAGTAAAAAGTCTTGGGCATTCAAAATCCATATAGCTGGAACACTTGATGTCCTTACGAGACCATTTGCATATATCGCATGGGCCTCTATTACAGGAGGTTTATGGTATCACACAGTGGAAACTCTAGCCTGACTAGGTTTTTCTTGTAGTTTTTACTAATTAGTTTGTCTATATGACCTTTATACTTTTTATTTGTGCTTGGAGGATGTCACATACAGAGAATAGCTAAGCGTCACATCACAAATTAGTCAAATGCTGGAGATGAAGCTATCATATACAAAACAGTAGAGTGTTGAGGATGTCACATACAGAATAGCCAAGAGGAACATCACATAAAAATAACAGAGCAGGCAATTGGGACAATAGTAGGAGTTTCTGTTTCTTTTTTGTTAATATGTTATGTCTGTACTGGGCCCTCATGCCAGCATCAGGCCCTAGGCAGCTGCCTAGGTTCCCTTGTGCTGAATCTGGTCCTGCTGGAATGCCTGCTTCCTCTGGCAAAGCAGTCTGTTCTCCAGAATCTCGTTAGTTGCTGCAAGACACAAAGCTTAAAAAAATGACCACAGCATATCTAAATTCATCACAATCTGCTTATAGGTATACAATAAGGCCTAATTTTGTAAAAGCAATCAACAAAGTGTCATACCTGTTGCAATTCTCAGGCTTTCTCCCCCTAATTTCTTGTTTCCATTGGTGAAGAAGGTCAGAGCTGTGTCTCTTGATGCTGTCATTACTCACCAGGTTGGACGATGCAGATGGCACCCCCTGACTACTCCAGCAAGATAGTACAAGAAATACATATTTTCCACCAACCTTCATATTAATCCTCTAGGTGGTGCCTTAATGGTGCGTATGTAGCAAGGAGAGAAAGATATTTGTCCCTCTGCTGAATTACGTGTGGAGATCTTCAAGTTTCAGACCCTCCAGAAGCGTTAGCCACTTGCCATATTGATACCAGAGGTGAAATGGTAGATGAGCTGCATAAATGCATGCCATGCAGACCACATAAAAATGGACTGACAGGCAGCATGGAAATATGAAGTGGTCTGATGTCAATATGCATTCCCGATAGTCATGTGCAGAATGCCTATCAATTGTGCACCTGCCATATATGGTTGTACACCTCTGCCAACATGTACACAGTATAGCAACATGACAATGTGCCAGTTTCCATGACACAAGTGTGCCATAATGCATCTATAGACCCTTTCTTGGATTATAAAAGCCTGAAGGCATGTAGTTGTAAGGAAGCTGTCCTGACATGTGTAGACTGTACCTCTGACTACCTTGCACATGAATAGGCAGACATGAGGCCTCATAGCATAACTGAAAGCTGATATCATGCCTTGGTTTGTGCAGGATTCAGAGACATTTCAGATAAATTATTTCAATAACATAATCAGTGTGTTATGAGCCTAGCAGTAGCACAATAAACACTGCATCACCGTTGCAGAGTTCATTGTGTTATCAATACTGCAACAGCATAGCAAGCATACATATATAACAGAGAATATTGAAGTGGTATATACAGTAAACACATGTACAATAGTAGATGTAGTAAGGGAACATGGATCATCAGGAAGACAGATAAAGAGTGGATATGCATGCCATATTGGAAAGGGGTTTGCTCAATAGTAACTTGCAGACAGTAGGGATGGCAAGCATGCAGGACTCAGATACATCCATCCCTAACATTCAAATGGACTGCTGGATGACAGGAATTGCTAGGGAGGGGGTACAGTTTGGGTGACAATACAGATATCTCAGCCATGCTTTGTAGGTATATATTGTTGCCATGAGCTGTTGCTTCAGGACATATCTAGCATTACCAGGGAGACATCCTTGGGGGAACTCACACTTTACACATCACTGGTATAATTCAGATTTGTACCAGATGTGGGAATCATGGGAACTGCTTAGATTGTACACACTCATATAATTAATTGTACCATGTAAATATCACTCCATCTCTCATTTGATGGAGTGGAAATCCTTCTATTTGCTCTAAAGGCAGCTTTGTGAACCAGTCAGGACCATGATGCCAATGAGGATACAGTCAGTGAATGAACCATAGAACCCAAGGGAAATGAGCTACTTCATAGAATGCCTGCACAGTGATGTTCCTTTCCTCTGCACAATATTGGAAACTACATATGCTACAGTACATCTTCCACATGCTGCAGCATGACATTAAGGATCTGTAGAAGTATTTGTGGGACAGAGGCCTGGGAAGCACACACTTTATCCCTTGATGGCCCTGGAAGTTTCCTTTGCAAGGATGGCCGGTGCTATACATACTAAGCATTCCATGGGATTTCATGTAAAGAAGGTGCATGCCTTCAAGCTCCTATATGAAGTATCTGTTCACTCAATTATGTTGAACTATATCCCTGTCATGGAGGAGGTGGTAGGTAATTGTGATTGGATCCATATCCAACATGGAGGACTACATCTTAATCTTTTGCAGTTATATCTGTGAGAGTAGCCCTAGCATATCCTGACCACCTAATCCAGATGCTATTCATAGCATTTTAGTGAGGTATGTCTTTCCGTTCAACAAGAAATGATGATGTGCAAAGTTGCTGTCCAATGTGGCTTGTCATGCTATTTTATGCATGTTTGAATCATGCCACCATTTTGTTTATCTTCATTTATATCTGCAGTTTCTCTTATTTCAGTAGTTTTGCTGAACTGCATATTATACATTCATTTGCATATGATGCTATGTAATTTTTCTAGTCGCTGAATTGGCCCTACCATGACACTTTGTTTTAGAATCCCAGCTTATTTGTGATTTTTATAAAAGTAAACTGGCAATTTTTTGGTGTACTTATATAATTCATTTTTAAAATGCTAAGTATGAATGAAGTGTGCATGGGGAACTTTTCATAACCACATAAACCTTAAAGTTTCATTCGTGGAATCTGCAAATAACACAGTTCTCGAATGTGTGTCAAATCTCCACAAGTCACATCTACATGACAAATATTGTTTATTTCTCAGGAATGAAACTCTGCAATGGATGCTGTTGTTTTTATTTTATTAATTTGCAGCCTGTTGCAAATTAGATTAACATCTGTACTGAGAAGGATGGGAGCAACATATGTTATTTTATTTTTAACTTAGCAGGTGATAAGTCAGAACTGCCTTGCTTGCTTAAGTATATTATTATCATAAAGAATAAAACAGAATAAAATGTCAAATTTCATTTCTGATCAAAATGCCTTGTGCATCAGTTGTATGTGGATATAAAATTTATGCTCACACAAAAATATGCCTTATGTGTCCTGCACAGATTGGAAGGTAAATAACAGTCTCAGGGAGTACTCATACCATACGACAATAATTCTAAACCTTAAGACTCAGAGACATCTAACAAGAATAACTTGGTCCCATGCATTGTTGTCTTCTGAGCCTTACAGATTCTACCTTTCAGAATGAAGATTACATGTGATGGGTAGCACTTCAAACAGCAACAAAAGCAAAGATCCTTTAACAGTAAATAACACCATTAACCATTACATTGCACAGACTTGGCACCTTTTTTCACATTCATGACTCCTTGCTGCTTACTATATTTAATTGTCAGTAGCTGATTTTTTTTTCAAACTGTACATAAAGCAATGTAAATATTTTGCAGAAGGTGTTTAGATGAATTGCTTTAGATTATCATTAACATCAAGAAATGGAATTCTGAATAGAAACTAACAAGCTTTATTGAGTAATTGACTCCCTATTAGATATTCATTGATAAGTGTAGTCCCTAATTATTGCTACTTTTCAGCATATGAATTACTGACTGAAAAAAGTAGCTTTAATTGTACATTTCACATGCATGTAGCGTTTAATCATCCCAATAGTGGCTTTTCCTGAACACTTTTAATCTTTGCAACAATGCAGCAATTCAACACTCTTTCAATACCAAACCCTACCATTCAAAAAATAATACTGAAAATGGAAATACTAACTTGCATCTAAAAATAAATGTATGTTTTCAGCCTGAAACATATTTCTTTCATTTAAAATACAAGTGCATAATATGCAATTTCTGATGTGGGTCCGTGTGTGTGTGTGTGTGTGTGTGTGTGTGTGTGTGTGTGTGTGTGTGTGTGTGTGTGTGTGTGTGAGGGGGTTCTTAGGGGGGTTGCACCTTGTCAGTTTTCAGTGCTAACTCTGAACAAGTGAGGAGTAAGGAATAGCACAGTCTTCCTTTTTACAAGCAGTATTTCACACAAACAAAACTATGTTTGTTTTAATGAAAAACATATACTTGCCAACACCACTCCAATTAACTGAAAAGTTATTGTAATTCTGGAGAAATGGGAAGAAGACTTGAACTTGAATATGTTACACTGCAAATTATTTCTGCCAGATTTTTGAGTTCTGTTATAGAAAGCTTTGCTGGTGTAGAAGTTCTGATATCCAACAAATGCAAGTTTCATTAACAAGATCAGTAGACTCAGAAATCTCAAACCAATACTACTAAATATTTAGAGATGGAGATGCACACCAGAAAATCAACACATAAATAAGTCTACAATGTTTAGTAAGAAAAATTGAGCATTTTCATCCCACAGTAAAAACTAAAAGAAAAATGTAGTCAAGTTAGACTTTCCACTGTCTGATTCCTTAAAACGTCTTGCATTAGAGGTAACATGGACTATATGTAAATGACATCAGATGTTTCAGCTATATGGCAGTTCTGAATGTGCATGACTTTTTTTCTTTTTTAAATATGTTGTGGACAAATTCAGACCAATAAAGCCAAACCCCACTTGCTGCAGACATGCATGTTTCGGCCTTCTTATGGCCCCATCAGCACAGCATGAGTGGAATGTTTGGCTAACATTTGGAAACACAAGGTTGTCATACCCAGCTGATGTCCATAACCATTAGGGTGTCTGCAAAATAGCCCAACTAACAAACTACAACAATAACTAACAAGGTCACACAGACAAACCAATCAGTAAAAACTAAAAGAAAAATCTAGCCAAGCTAAATTTTCCACTGTGTGATTTCTTAAAACCTCTTGCATTAGAGGTATCATGGTATACATGCAAATGATCCCTTAAGGACATCTGTGTTTCAGCTCTATGGCAGTTTTGAATGTCCATAACTTTTTTCCTTTTTAAGTCTGTTATGAAAAAAATTAGGCCAATAAAGCCAAACCCCCACTACCTGTGGATATGCATGTTTTGGCCTTCTTATGGCCCCATCAGCACTGCATAAGTGGAATGTTTGGCGGAAACACAGGGTTGTCATACCCAGCTGATGTCCATAACCATTAGGGTGTCTGCAAAATACCCCAACTATCAAACTAAAACAATCCTCGGGATTTAATAAACTCTGTGTAGGCACCATGTAGAGCTTACATGGAATGTATCCATATACATGGCCACAGTTCTCCTGTGGCAGCATGCCATGCATATTAATGATGTTGCACTGCTGAGGGAGAACATAGAAACTGGGTTATTGAATCGGTGCAGAGAGAAATTAGAGGCTACCCATGGTTGTGGATGGCCTGTACTGCTCCTTGCTACTGTTGAAATGCTGTGAATTGGGTCAAATGTGTAATATTTTACTTTAATTCTTTATTTTTTCTGTTTTTTGCATGTTTGCATGATGCAGAGTGGAGCGCATCAGTGTCAAGCTGTGCTCACATATAGACAGCTGACACATGCCAGACATGTAAAAATAGAATCTGGATGTCATTAATTATCATAATTAAGTATTTTTGTTATTTGAAATATTTTTGTATGTTTTCTGCTTTATTTTTTTAATTGCTGTTTGTGCGGCACAGTGTGGAGCACCACAGAGTCGAGTGGCACTTATAAATACATAGTCGACAGTTAATAGACATAGACATCTAAAAATAGAAACCAGACGTAATTATTTTTGTGTGGGTCTAGTTAAGCATGTTTGCATGGCGCATCGCTTTGCTTAGCAATGCTAGCAGGTAGCCCAGTAGTATATGTGAAAGTATACTAGTTTTCCTACTATCTACATAGCTAAATGACTAGATATACAACCTAATGTTTATTAGGTCCTGGGTTTGAGTCCATAGCAGTGATAAGATGTCCATAATTTAATGTATTATATATGTTTAATTTTAAAAACAAATTTGTGAAATATGGCACTGCTGCACTGGGCTGGGCACTGCTTAAACATGCTAACACTACTTTTGTTTGAACAGTGCTAAGCTGAGCTAAACCCCTGGTTGTGCACATTTTCACACTGCTTAGCTGCACTTGGCTGGTTTGCGTGATTCTAAGCAATGCAGCACTTTTTTTCAGTGTTGCTCAATTACATGTAAGGGTAGGAATACAGCCTATATTAGGCTTAATAGGTGGAAATTCTGCAACAGTCTTTGGAGTCTGATCAACAGGTGATATGGCAGGTGTTGCTGGTGAAGCTGCTCGCTTTTGGGCTCAGAGATGGGGTGTTCAGGTGTCCAGGGTCTTTGCTGGGCTCCTGGTACAAATCATGAACCCAAACCGCTGCAGGCCAGTTTCCAAGGCTTGGAGTGCAAGGGGGAGGTCTGGGACTGCTTGGCCAGGGAACTCACCAGTGTTATTGATATCCCCCGCACAAGTGTCCAGTGTCATCACCATTATGACAACCTGAAGATGAGAAAGAGGGAAACCTTGGACACCTAGTCCCAAGTAGCTAGAGCTGGGAATGCCCATGAATATATAAGTATGTTTTCCTTTGTTTTATTTATTTTATTTTATTTTACATTTGTTGACCAGTCTAGTATAATTGGATATATGTCCATTTTTAGTAGAGGCCCGGGGAGATAAGCTCCAAGAAAGAAACAAAAAAACAACAAATAACAACATCAGTCATATATACAATGCATATTACAGGTTAACACAGAATTTTGAGAGAGGGCAAAAATCATAACAGAGCGAAATGCAGGTACAATACAACATACAGGTACAGCACATAATAAAAAAAAGTAGGCTATTGTATAGTTATATTAATAAAGAGTTCTCCCAATAATAGGTATCCACAGAGGATGGAAATAATGTGATGTAAAGGGAGATGGTAATTGTAGTTAATAAGGAAGGTAGAACAGTTAATGAAAGTATGGGGTAGGCAGAGCCTAGTTTGAAGAGATAGATGACTAGTCAGGTTTAGCGTAGGGACATAACCAGTCTGTTCTCAGGAAAAGTTTCAGTCTGTTTTTGAAGAGTGATAAAGAGGCAAGTGAGGAAAGGTCACTGGAAAGAAGATTCCAGGATTTTCCAACAGTAGTAGAGAAGAGAGAATCCCCAGCCCTGTTGTTAGGTTTAGAGGTGTGTAGAAGAAGTTTGTGTGATGAACATAAGGACATCAGATTATTATAGGGGGTGATGAGGGTAGCTAGAACAGGAATATTGGAAGGTCGATAAAAAGTCTTATGGGCAATGGCTGATGGAGTTTAAACAGGTTTTGTAGTTCAAGCCATCCTAGCTGCTTTAAATTAATGCAATGGTGGGTTCTAAATGGGTTGCCTGTAGCAAATCTGGCAATGTTTTTGTAGGACATTTCCAATTTGTTGAGGTTATTCTTAGGTAGATTAGTAAAAATGGGTGAGGCATAGAGGAGTGTAGAGATTAGATGAGTGTGAGCAATAGTTGTTCTGGCTTAGGTGAAAGGAAGGGTTTAATCCTGTAGAGAGAGCCAAGTTTTTTGTTGACAGTTTTTATAGTATTGTTGACATGGATGTCAAAGTTCAGATTGTGGTCAATGGTGACGCCAAGTAGTTTGGTAGTTGGGTCTAGTGATATGATGGCACCATTAGTGGATGTAACTGAGAAATCAAAAGGAGAGGACTTGTGAGTAGGATTGAAGAGGAGGAGTTTAGCTTTTTTGGGGTTCAAGAGAAGGCAACGCTGTGTGAACCATTGTTCAACTGTGTTAAATACACTCTGGGTAAGAGAGTGAAGTTCAGAAGTGGATGTGGCTGAGCATATATGTGTGGAGTCACCAGCATATTGTATGCATGTGGCTTGGGGGATGGCTAGATGAAGGTCATTAATAAATATGGAGAAAAGAAGAGGTCCTAGTATGGATCCTTGAAGGACACCAAGGTTATTGGGCAGGTGGGTAGACAGAGTGTTGTGCCATAATACAGCCTGTTGTCTTTTATCTAAGTAGGACTGGAACCATTTTATGGAGAGTGCATCTAATGACAGGGATGTGAGGATATGTATGAGAATCTGGTGATTTACCATGTCAAATGCTTTAGACAGGTTTATAAATAGTGCAGAGGAAAGCTTATTAAGGTTGCGTTTTTTGTTAATACAATCAGTAAAGGAAAGGAGGGCAGTGGTAGTACTGTGTGAAGGTCTAAAACCATGTTGACAGCTGGAAAGTAAGTTATTTTGGATTAGGTGGTCAAGTTATTGCCTATGGATGCATTTCTCCATGAGCTATGCCAAAGGTGAAAGAAGGACAATGGGGCAGTAGTTTGAGAGTTCAGTGGAGTGTCCACCTCATACCTCTCAAGTGTACCTCATTAAGAGGAACGTACCTCATTTGAGGTCTTAAAAAGTTCATGTTCCTCAAAGTTCCACATTGAGAGACTCTGTCACACATTCAGTGTTTGGAACTTTTTTTAGTGAAATCCATGGTAAATAGAAATGAATCATATTAATTCATTGAAAGATCTTATTTATAGGTGAAACTAGCATATTTTAACCATCCTATAGCCTTTCTAGTTGAAGTTGTTAGCAAGCCATTAGTATGTGTTCCACATTTTGCCCATTTGTTCCACATTATGAAGGCTAGTGTTCCTCATTTTGGAGACGGAAGGTTGAGAGCTATGGTCCACCTTTATGGAGGGGGATAATATGGGAGACTTTCCATAAGCTAGGGATGTGACCTTCACTAATAGTTCTATTGATCAGAATGGAAATGGGGTAGTCAATAGCCTCAGCTGATATCTGCAGATATTCAGCAGGTAGTTGGTCTGCTGCGGGAGAGCATGGTTTCAGTTTTTGGATAAGGGTTAGAATACATGTTGTTGGGACAGGTTGGAAGAGAAATGGAGGGGGTGCAGTTGAATTATAGGGAGGTAAAGTGAAGCTATTAGGGGATAACTGACTAGCTAGTGTTTGGATAGCATCAGTCAAAAAGGTATTGAAGGTATTGGCTGTATGCATGGGATTTTCCTGGTCTGTATTTTGTGGTTTGGTGTAGTGGATTGACCTGGATGGAGTAATTGGTTAATGCTTGCCCAGAATTTTTGTGGGTTGTTATGGTTAGCTTGTTGAAACTGTAGGTAGTAGTTTCTTTTATCAGAAAGTGTAGTTTTCTTAGTGTCATTTCTTAGCTGTCTAAAGGTTTGTTGGTCTTTAGGGTTCTTAGTCATTCTCCATTAGGCCCAATATTTATTTCTGAGATGGATTTTGTGTTTGGTTTTTTTTGAAAGCCATGAGGCAGATTTGGTTTTAATTCTAATCAATCGGGTTGGAGCATAGCAGTTAAGAATGGCAAGGAAGTTGGAATTAAAGTATTTAATGATGTCTTCTAAAGGGAGGTATCTTAAGGGAGACCATTTGCATGCTCTTAGTTCCTTTTGGAAGAGATCAGGGTTAAAGTTCTTTTTGGATCTGATATTTCTGATAGTGGTTGGATTGGGAGCATTGGCTTTATGCCTGATGATGTAGGTAAGTGAGTGGTCACTTATATAATTAGTGAGGGTTCCAGAATCATATATGTGAGGATGGTTATTTATGAGAATCCAGTCTAATGTGCTTGCTTTCTTGTTAGGTTTATTTATCCTAGTGGGGGAGGTAATGGTTTGAGAAAAAACACATAGGTCAATATGAGTGGTAGAGAGGCTGCTACTATAGCAATTCCAATTAATGTTTATATCACCTAGGATTATGGTTTCTTGGGGCAGGTGTTGGGATAGCCAGCAAAGGATATTTTCCATGGTGGCAATGTTATTACCAGGAGGTAGAGACATACAGATAATATAGATGGATTTGGCATTGTTAAGTTGAAGTTTGGAGATGAGAATTTCTGCACTGGAATCTAGAGGTGGTTTACAGTCATATGTGGTTAACTGTAAGCCAGATTTAAATAGAATAGCAACCCCCCTGCCATTCTTGGCTACTCGGTCAAGTCTCAGGATATTATATCCAGGTGGAATGACTTCATTCTCTTTGGTTACAGGTTTTAGCCATGTTTCTGTTAAGCAGAGAATGTCAAAGGAGTAGACTTCTAAGAGAGCTTGGAGTTGAGTTACTTTGTTGTTAATGCTACATATATTAAGTTGAGCTACAAGTTGAGCTAGCAATATGCAAGCTGAATGTCTGCAAAACTGGTATGTATAATGGTGTGCTTCTCTCACAACAACTGCCGCTGATAGGGCTCGCAATGTCAAGTCCCTTGCCAGGTGCATGTTGCATAAAACAGGATATCCCCAGTACCTGCCTCCATCCCCTTATCCCTAGGGAGCAAGTCATCACTGCCCTCTAAAAGGCAAAAAATACAGCTTCCATGGGACCTGATAACATCCCAGGCTGCATCCTATATGAACTCAGGCAGGAACTTGCAGAACCATTAGGGACCCTATTCAACCAATGCCTGAGTACCAGCTTCATCCCAGCTGAGTGAAGAGTAGCCATTGTCATCCCTTTGCATAAAGGTGGAGCATCCACTGATCCAGGAAATTATAGACCCATCAGCCTAACTAGCCTAATCTGCAAGGCCATGGAGCGAATTATCATGGACCTCATTAACAAGGACACTGGCAATCTCCAGACATTTGATCCCACACACTTTGGTTTTGTCAAAGGGAGGTCATGCCTGTTAAAGTTGGTCAACTTCTTTGAGACAGTCACAAAGACCATGGACAAGGGGAAGACAGTGCACACTGCCTACCTTGACCTTGCCAAAGCCTTCAATACTATTCCCCACTCAGGTTTAACAGATAAACTCTCTCAACTAGGCATCAATCTATATGTTACCAGATGAGGAGAAAACTGGCTCACTGCTAGAACATACCTAGTCAAAATAGGGAAAGTAGACCTGTAATGTGTGGTGTACCCCAAGGATCGGTCTTGGGGTCTCTGCTGTTTGGGATATACATTTCTGAGATGCAGGCCAAAACCAGTGGGATATTGGTGACCAAGTTTGCAGATGGCCGCAAGCTGGGTGCTGTCATCAAGTTCCCTGCTGATGTGGATATCCTTCAAGAGGGTCTCACCCAAACAAATAACTGGTGCCAGAAACATGGCCTCAAACTGAATGCCAAAAAGAATGCATCATCATCCCCTTTGGGGAGAGTGATGTCCACGCAAATTATTACATTGATAATAAAGTCCTAAGCATGCAATCAGTCGTGAGGGACTTGGGCACCCAGGTTGATAGAAAACTGACTTTTGACCAGCGTGTTGCTTCCATTCTATGGAAAACTTTCTACATGGCCCACCTCATTAGTAAGGGTATCTAATCCAGGGACAATGGTGGTCATAACATCCTTGTATTCTTCCCTTGTAAGACCCAGTACTGAGTAAAATGCCCCTTTTGGCATTCACCTCACAAAGCACATGTAGCAACTAGAGACACCACAGAGGTTCCTCACCAGGAGAATGCAGGGCCTCAAACATCTACCCTACACAGATAGGCTAAAGGCCCTGTCCCTCTACTCAGTCTCCTACAGACTCCTCACAGGTGACCTCTGTCTGGCATACAAAGTAATCTTAGATCCCACCCTGATGGGACTTCTGCATATTCGCAAGTCAAGCTCCACTCAAGTAACCCACATGCATGACCTCAACCTGGTCTGTAACATCAATAGGACTTGTTGGAGGGACAGATTTTTGTCACAGAGACTCCCCTGTTGTGGAATAGACTCCCTCTCCATGTCAGGCAGAGTAGCTCAATAATCTTTTTGAAGCGCAACTTGGATAACTGGATGGGGAACAAAAAATATACCCCCTGGGATTCCACCTGTGTCCCTGCTGGACAGTGGCATGGGATGCTGACTTTTTAGAACATGGGTGAAATTCTTTGCCAGGCTTATAAGGGCCTCAGGGCCAATAGCCTAGTAACTTTCTATGATCGTGTGAGTGTGGTATGTACAGATTTATTATGCTAACTGTAGTGCAATAAGCAAGAAAGAGTTAGAAGAAAGCTTCTGTTTGCTTTCCTCAAAATAAACAATTATAACACATATGTATTACTGTCCTTTATATCCCTCCTGCCGACAATACAGCTATACTGGAAGATGTCCTACATTGGAAATCCTTAACATTTCCATAAGAAACAATATTATGAGGTGATGTGAATGTCAATTGGTTGGACATAAACTCTAACTCCCCTACATCTAGCATGAACTTATATGGTTTTACACAACTAATTAATAGCCCCACACATTACAGCAAGACATCTAATTCTCTGTTAGACTGGATACTAGTATCAGACCTTAGCAAATGCCCCACTACAGATACAATGTCAGATTCTCTCTGGGATCATCTCACAATCTATATGACAAGACATCCCACACATCCAGTTAAACAGCATGTTTATAAAACAACACATAACCTTTCCGAGTTTAACCCAAAAATGTTCATTACTACACTGTAATCTATTAATTGGAACTTCATAAAAAAACTCCTCTTAGTTGATGCTGTAATAGAATTCAGTACAGTTTTTATAAATATTCTAAATATTCTTGCACCTCCTTGAAGGAAGAAACTGAAAACAAATAATGCAATTTGGCTATCCAAAAACAGTAGAATGCTAGTGGAGGACAGAGAAAAAGCATGGAAAGAATGTCAAATATATAACATACCGCAATATCTTGAAACCTTCAGAATGCTTCAGAATCAGACTAAAAAGCAAATAAATGAAGACAAAAAGTATATTGTAACAACTTTCAGAATAATACTAAACACAACCCTAACAAATGTTGGATATCCATTAAAAAAATCTTACATTCCGATCAAAACTTCAAAACAAACCCCTCTCCCGATCTCCACTTGAAATTACAGTACAGTACAGCTCTTATTTTATAGATAGTATAGCATCTCTAACCAATGATTCCTCAACATCTAATCCCAACCCTGCAAAACAGCCGCATATTGCCACATCCACTTTTACCTTCAAATCTATGCCCACATCCTATATAAAACTACTGTTAAACAAACTTAAACTTTGCTTCTCATCTGATGACTTTCCAAGGGGGCTACCTAAAAATAACAGCAAACAGCATTGCCTATCCTATCCCAATCCTTATAAATAAGTCAATCCAGGAATTCCAGATTCCCTCTCTTTTGAAAAAGTCATACATTATCCCTCTGTACGAAGGAGAAAATTCAACAGACATTAGTAACTTTGGATCTATAGCAATCTTATCTCCCCTCACCAAAATACTTGAAAAAATATATTTAAAACAATTGCTTGACTATCTCCTGCATAATATGACTTCCATCCTTCCCATAGTACTAACACTGCCCTTCTAACCTATATAGATACTGTCAATAAACCTAAAAATAATGGCAAACTAGTCTCTGCCTTATTTTTGAACTTGTTTAAAGCTTTCAACACAGTTTGTCACAGCAAACTTTTACTTCAAATGTCCTCACTATGCCTCTCTCAGCCCCACCATTCTGTGGTTCATAAGCTACCTGTCCAATAGGTATCAAACAGTAAAATGTCACTCCTTGCTCTCTACTTACCTCCCAGTCACCAATGGTGTACCACAATGCTCTATCGTTGGTCCCCTCCTCCTTAACATTTTTACCAACACCCTCTATACTTCCACATAAAAGATCATCCTAATACAATACACAGATGAGTTCACTCTTATTTGCACAACTGATAACATGGCTCACCTCAAAAAAATTACTTATGAGGCTTTAATAGTCACTGAAACATGGCTTTGTAATTCACAGCTCATGCTCAACCCAAAAAGATCAAACTACGACTTTTTTCCCCAAATCCCACTCTCATGAAAAAACAAAAACTCCTCTTTCTTGATAATAACTATTGAAGTCACTTCTCATAGCAAAGTATTAGGGGTGATAGTGGATGATAATCTTACATATGACCTGCATATACAAAATCGCATAAGAAAAGCTCATCAGAAACCAAGGATGTTTTACAGATCTAAAAACATTCTCACTGATGCAATTAGACTACACTTGCCATCTCCTCCCCACTCTTCCTTATGGCACTTCCATACTTACTAACCTCCAGGCTTCACAAAAATTAAAAGTTGAGCAATGCTATAACAAAGTTGTTAAATTTGCAGCACATACCCCTTTCGAAACCTAACTCCGGATAGCACTGTAAAGCCTAAGACTGGTTAGAACTGTCAAATCAAGTAACATATACACAATTTCTTACCGGCTATAAAATTATCCAGTCTCCGTCTACCTGTCCAGCATTAAAAAACGTTCTACACAACTATGTTTCCAGTCAGTCATTGCTATCCAGTGACCAAAAACTCCTGTCTGTCTACGAAACTATCAAATCTGCTTGGCATTGTTTATACTTGTATAAGGTTGATAAGGCCTGGAACTCCTTACTTGTATCCATCAGGTCTATACCCTCCCTCTCATCTTTCAAAACCATCATGAAAGACTTCCTAGCTAATGTCTGGCTTTGTTTTTGATCAAAACCAGAATAAACTATATCCCTAAATTTGAACAAGTACCTTTTTCATTCCGTAAACCTCCTTACGCTCCCTTTTTCACTTACTTCCTTACTGCTATCTAATTTGATTCCCTGACTTTCTCTTTAAATATGCAGAACAAACACAAATACCAACCCTTTCTGGTAAAGAAGTCCAAGTAAAGAAAACCAAAGAATTAATCCAGCAAGACAGAGGGACTCCAAAATGGCCAGTTTCAATAAAAAACGTTTATTGTCGACACCACAAGCGCTTTCACAGCCTAAGCTGCTTCTTCAGGTAATGTCTATCAAACTAAAAATCTCAGTTTAAATACCATATACTACTTCCTTTGATTTAATCATGCAACATCAAGGCACTCAAATTATTTAAACAAAGAGTCACATAAAAGCATATGCATAGCACTTAAGTACAGAAACCATAATACATTTATAAAAATATATATGTAACAAATATATATATGTATATATATATATATATATATATATATATATATATATATATATATATATATATATATATATATAAAACATGGATAAAAAACATTCAACGTCTAAGGTTCCTACATTTCAGCTTAGGTTTTATAGGGACCACATCATTGAGTCCATGTCCACAATCACCTCCCAGTCTAATGATCCACTTAGACTCAAGTTGCTCAGTACTATTCCTGATGTCACCTCCTCTTAATGTCTCATGCACCCTCCCTATAACCAAAAACTTAAAAGTATGCTCAGTACCTCTGGCAATGACATGTTTTGCAAGGGCATTAGTTTTATTCCCTTTCACTCCCTAAACAACATGGGAGGTGCTACAAGTACCAAAAACATTGAACCTATATATTCTATCCTGGTGAGGGTGTATAAAAGTAGAACTGCTGTCAATGTAAGTGCATACACTGCAAGTGCCACATGCTAAAGTGGTATTGCTGCTATATTCATGTTTATTCCTTGAGTAACATAAGGTCCTTTTTAAGGATTTCATGTTCCTAAATACAAACTTGGGGGTGGGCTCTATCACTCTGGAATATCTATGTCTGTCGTAAGGACTTTCCAATGTTTCCTAATAACATTCATGTACATGGAAACATTACTAGAATAATGCAGTGGTACCCTTAGTCTATACTGTTTGTTCCTATTATACATTACTTTGTCTGATGCAGGTTTTGAAAAATAAGGTTTAGCTGTGGTCCCCCTCAAGCTTTTAACCTTCTCTACATTTTCAACTATTTCTCGGTCATTATAACCTCTCATCCTTAAACAATGCTGTGTAGTTTCTAACTGTTCTTGAAACTCCTTTTCACGTACATTTAACCTGGAGGCTCTAAAAACTTGATTCTTAACCATGTTACTAAAAATATGGGTGGGATGCATACTATGCCTATACAAAAGATGGATAACATGGCATGGTTTCTTATACAATTTAGTAATTTTACTATAGTGACCGAGAAATAGTCCTTTTACACACTCTGACCAGGATAGAATATATAGGTTCAAAGTTTTTGCTACTTTTAGCACCTCCCATGTTGTTTACTTGGCCCATTGTTTACTGTGTTCAAAATTTTATGTAGGCAAGACAGATAGAATGCTTAGAGAAAGAATAAAGGAACATCTGTATCATATTAGCAAAGGGAATAAAACTAATGCCCTTGCAAAACATGTCATTGCCAAAGGTACTGAGCATACTTTTAAGTTTTTGGTTATAGGAAGGGTGCATGAGACATTAACAGGAGGTGACATCAGGAATAATACTGAGCAACTTGAGTCTAAGTGGATCATTAGACTGAGAGGTGATAGTGGGAATGGACTCGATGTGGTCCCTATAAACCTTAAGCTGTAATCTAGGAAGCTTCGACATTGAATGTTTTTTATCCATGTTTTATATATATATATGTATGTATGTATATATATATATATATATATATATATATATATATATATATATATATATATATATATATATATATACATATATATATATATATATATATATATATATATATATATATATATTTGTTACATATGCGTTTTTATGAATGTATTATGGTTTCTGTACTTAAGTGCTATGCATATGCTTTTATGTGGGTTCCTATTACCTGATCGAACATGTAGGTTAGCGAATACCTAAAAGTCGATCTGGTAATAGCGAAAGCAAATAAACGTGAATGGCTGATTTAAGGCAGGGAAAGAATTCCCTTGGCCATTATGTGGATTTTGCCCCTTTCCCACAGTAGAGTGATCTTGGAGTTGGTATATTTAGTTGGGGGTGGGGTGGGGGTGAAGCCCCCCCCCATTTAATTTTGGTTTAAAATTTTTTTTTGTGGCCGAGGGAATTCATTCCCTACGTTAAATCGGCCATTCGCTGTTTTAATTTTTCGATATCACCAGATTGACGTTTAGGTATTCGCTAACCTAAATGTTCGATCAGGTAATATAGATGCTTTTATTTGACTGTTTGTTTAAATAATTTGAGTGCCTTGATGTCACATGATTAATCAAAGGAAGTAGTATATAGTATTTTTAGTTTGATAGACATTACTTGAAGAAGCAACTTAGTCTGTGAAAGCCCTTGTGGTGTCGAAAATAAAAGTTTTTTATTGAAACTGGCCATGTTGGAGTCCCTCTGTCTTGCTGGATTAATTCTTTGTTTCTCTTTAAATACACCATAAGCCCATTTTTCCCTCACTTCATATTTCAATTCCTGTTTGTATTACAATAACTTACCTTTAATTTCTCTACAAACTGTCTAAAATTTCTCTAAATATTAAATGATTGTCATATACCTTCTATCGATTCTTAACCAATGTTTTTATATCATGTCTAATTTGTTGTAATTATTTAAACTGCAGATGCTTTTGTTTTATTTTGAAGATTGTAAAATTATTGTCCTTAAAATGTTTTGTAGCAATTTGGATCTTTTCTTCCACAGCATTCACTGAAAATGGACGTCTACCCAGTCAGACTTTTCTAGTAATCAAATGTCAATAAATAAATAAGTAAATAAAGCCATAAGTGGTGAACTGTGTCTGACATACAAGACATCCTCCGACCTAATACTTATGGATTTGCTGCACATAGCAAGTCAAATTGTATCAGAAATACTCAGTCTAGTGATCTAAACCTCTTTTGTAACATCAACAGAATGGTTTGGAGGGACAGGTATATATATCTTGCAGAGGATACTGCTGATCTGGAACAGACTACTCATCCACATGAAACAAAGTTTAGCACTGTCCATATTTAAGCACAACTTGGATCTATGGATAAGAAACAGAAAATTTACCCCAGGACTGTCTTCTGTTCTACTAATGGACATAGGCAGCTCCTAAATGCATTATCTCATGCATAGGTCCCCTCAAAATATCTATGGTATGATCCCAGTTATACTCATTGGGGTAATATATAATTATCAGCCAGGGGATGGGCAAGGTAAATCTCTAAGCAAATGTGCTAGGTTAATTTGGGCTCAAAAAGAGAAATTAGCTAGACATAAACTTGCCTTCCGGGGCAGCTAGCCTATACTTACATATGAACCTATAACATTGGCATTAGTAACACATCTATCAACTGGTTCAAAGACTTCGTCAGATAGAGTCTTCAGAATTAAATTAGGCACTTCATTTTCCCAGCTCACTCATCTTTCAAAAGGAATACCCCAAGGTTCTCTTCTCTTCTCTTCTCTCCTCTTCTCTTCTATTATCTTCTCTTCTCTCCTCTTCTCTTCTCTTCTCTTCTCTTCTCTTCTCTTCTCTCCTCTTCTCTCCTCTTCTCTTCTCTTCTCTTCTCTTCTCTTCTCTTCTCCTCTTCCTCTCTCTTCTCTTCTCTTCTCTTCTCTCTCTCTCTTCTCTCTCTTCTCTCTCTCTCTTCTCTTCTCTTCTCTTCTCTTCTTCTCTTCTCTTCTCTTCTCTTCTCTTCTCTTCTCTATTCTCTTCTCTTCTCTTCTTCTCTCTTCTCTTCTCTTCTCTCTTCTCTTCTCTTCTCTCGTCTCTTCTCTTCTCTTCTCTCTCCTCTTCTTCTCTTCTCTTCTCTTCTCTTCTCTTCTCTCTTCTCTCCTCTTCCTTCTCTCTCTTCTCTCCTCTTCTCTTCTCTTCTCTTCTCTTCTCTTCTCTCCTCTTCCCTTCTCTCCTCTCCTCTTCTCTTCTCTTCTCTTCTCTTCTCTTCTCTTTTTTCATCAATAAATTACCTTTGGACTTTCCTACTTGCTACTCATCCTCTGTGTTGGTGGCATAGTGGTAATGTTAGTAATGGTGTTAATGGCAGTAGTTGTAGTAATGGTGGGCATTATGGTAATGGCGGTAATGGTAGTAATGGTGGTAACAGTGGTAATGGTAGTAACTGTAGCAACGTTAGTAATGGTGGTAAAGGTGGTAATGGCAATAATGATAGTAATGATAGTAATGGTGCTAATCTTCAGTTTCAGACACAACATCTCTACAATTGCAACACAACTGCTAAAAGACCTTAACTCATTCATTTCCTGTCCCCTTAACTACAACCTAATACTTAACCTCCCAAAATAAAAAGCATGCAATTTAAGAGTGCCCAAAAACTTAAAAAAAAAATCACAAAAGTCACTCATTATTACTACACTTTGTGGCACACCAAGAGAAGCAATCAGATCCATCAAATAACTCAGTTTGTGGCTAAACTAGTCACTAACATTCCATAATCATATTGAGAAGGTAAGGGCAAAAGTTATCTCACTTCTCTTCAAGGCTAGGAAATTCTCTTCATCCTATCTAACACAGTAAGGTCAGGTATAAGCAACTCATATAAGAACTATACATAATGAGTATATTTAAAAATGTGGACACATCAGAATGTAGACACTAAAAAAGAAAACAGGCAAAAAAACACCTAAACACAAATTAAATTAAAATAAAAAATAAAAAAGGCAAACACTCTACTTTTTTAATCCATTTACACTACAAATACACTAAAATGCCTCCACATACACACAAAAAAGGAAAATAAAAACTAAACCATAATAATACCATAAGATTTGATTTCTCTGAATAGTGGTATGCATTATAGAAAGTTTTTTTTGAAGGTACGGTGCAGGGTTAGGATTAGGGGATGGGCAAAGTTGGGGTTTGAGTCAGTATGTAGTACTAAGGAGAGCAAGGGACCTTAATACTAACCCTAACCCATCTCCTACCCCTAACCCTGCATCTAACCTTAGAAAAACTTTTACTGTAACAAAACTCCACAGAAGACAAGCTCAGATATAAATATACAGACCAACAAATATACACAATACTGAATCTATTTCCTTATTTTCCCTAACCCACCAACACTTGCCCAAACATATTTCAAGCCCCAATACAAACCCCCTGTCCAGTACCTGCATTCTGAACTGCCTGCATTTTAACCTGTCAACATTCTGACCTGCCTGCATACTGATAGTGACCTTCTATGTGCCTACATTCTGAACTGTCTACTTTCTGAATGGCAATAAGAAAATTTCCTCCACACCACTATCAAAAAAGTCTGTTACTTCATCACTAACTCACCATTCATGAACACCACTGTTTCACCCTCAGTTAAGTTAAATGGCTGCCAGGGCAGCACATAGTAGGCTGTCTGATCTTCAAATGTCTCCAACCAAAGTAATTCTTACCACTTGCTGACAAATTTTATACTAAACATGCACACTACAAGATCCAGACTCCTCTTCCAAACATCTCCTCATTCCAACTCCCATAAACCAGGCTACTCTGCACCAACCCCACTTTCTCCATTTTTGCTCCTAAACTATGTGAATTCCCCCAAGTAAAGGATCTGCAATCCCCCTTCTCCACCTTCAGAGCTGAACCTAAAAACTTCATTCACACCAAATAAAACTGCACTTGCCACATAGCAAGCTGAATCACTTAAGCGTCTCTCAGTCTTTAGCCTTACTCTCTGCCATGTACTAATACCTCCTAACTTCACCTCCACCACCCTCCCCTGCCCTGACTCTCATTACCCCACAGCATTTCCACCCCAATGTCAACATAAAACATAATCATGTTAACTGTGGATTTTTCTCGTAATTATTAACTATTATTGCACTGATTTTTGCTAATATTCAAGATATGAAGAGATGAATAATAAAGATCTACATAGCAACTGAATCCCAAGAATATTTTACCTCTAATTACTTTGTATCAGATGCTATTTAAGTTTCAATGCTCAACCTAAGTATCCCAAATGAACTACTGAACTAAGCTTAGCACTCTCCTTGGAAATTTTCTCCGAGTAACTTCAACATGTTGATAGCCTTACTGCTTAATATGCAGAATAGATTATTATATTCCATAATAGGCCAAATAATGGCTGATTAAAGATTACACAACAGACACATTTCAACGTGGTGCAACAGTCTTACAAATCAAACCTAACACTTTCAGTGATATAGCGCACACCAGAAATAAGCAGTCTGTAAATTTTGTTGTTACTAATAGCAACACCCAAATTGTTCATACTTTTCACTTCTAAAAGAGAGCTCCTAGCCAGGTATAGTAATGCTTTGATTATAGGCATTCCAAAACACATACAATTACCTTTGTTGTAACTAGATTTGAGCCCTTATTTTGTGGACCAAGAGCTCATTTGTCTCAAACACAGATTCATGTTTTCATAATCATTCATAAATATTAGTATAGCACAAATTTTACAGCCATACAGAGTTAAATATAGGAACTGTTTAGAAAAATAATTAAAAATTATCAGGACCAATACAGCTCCTTAGGTTACACCAGATGAAATCCATACCAAATGTAATTAATATCCTAATACAGAAATCTTCTGCTTCCTCTTCTTATACCACTTATTGACATAGCCGGGTTTAAACATTAGTGACCCATGGTCTGGGAGGGCCCTCAACCACAGCAAGTTACCATATTTTGATATTTTGATATATTTCCAAACCAACAAAAGCTAGTACAGCTATCTGGTGTACTTAAAGCAGATGAGTAATAATAACTCACAGGACGAAGACTCCTAAGGACTGGAACCAATTTCTCTCCTTTAAAATTCACAGATATGTAGTTGTGTTGACAGTGCATGTCAAGCAGTAGGCCTCATAATTTCGTTAAATGCTTTTCCCAATGATAAAATGCTCTTTACATAATTAAATCCTGCAGTTGGGCATTTTTTTCCACTATAATGAGCACTGTAGTGGGTGTTAGGCTTCAGCAATACCCATGGTTACCAGGGTGCATCTGATCATCCTTGACTGTGTGTCAGCCCTGCAAAAGCTGCCGGCAGCTGAAGAGAAATTAGGAGAAAAAAATGATCATTCATTTTCTGATTATACACTTTATCCTAATAATGGTTGTGACATAATCCTGTCAGGATAAAGCTGGTAATCCACTGAATAAATGTGAACATGGTAAGTGCTAGACACTAGTGTTTACCTGGAATTTTAAGAAGAGCTGATGCTGTCTACCTTTAGGAATGGTTTTCCCTTTCAGGGAGATTTGTATAGATGTAACAAGCTGGCCATAATTTCTTTCACTTTTATCACAAACATCAACAGCATTGCCATCATGTGTGTGTGTGTGTGTGTGTGTGTGTGTGTGTGTGTGTGTGTGTGTGTGTGTGTGTGTGTGTGTGTGTGTGTGTGTCTGCGTGTGTGTGCATGTGTGTGTGTGCATGTGTGTATAGGGGGTGCACTGCATTTAAGGGTAACAAGTTGGACATAATTTCTTTCACTTAGTATTACAAAGACATATGATAGGTAGCTATCTTTGGTGATTTGGCAAAAACAGGATGTGTGTGCAAGCAACTCATTGATCCAGCAAGGAAAATGACCATATAGCAGTGCTTTGCTATGACTGAGTTCTTACCTGTAACTTTTCTGTGAAGAGTCTTCATGTCCTCCCTGTTGCTGTATGCATTCATTTGTGTGCTCTGGGTTCTTCCAGCATCCTCAAATAATGCTGTAGGTGAATTGTTATTCCTACAATTTCTCTAAAGTGTGCATCATGTTTGTGCATCTTGTAATAGACCTGGCTTGTGAGGGAGAGCATGTGTGTGTGTGTGTGTGTGTGTGTGTGTGTGTGTGTGTGTGTGTGTGTGTGTGTGAGAGGGAGAGCATGTGTGTGTGTGCGTGTGTGTGTGCGTGTGTGTGTGTGTGTGTGTGTGTGTGTGTCTGTTTAAAATTAAAATAGTATCATACATCTTTATTTGTGGAGACACATAATGCAAAGCATATACATAACTCTTCTGGGTAGTAGTAAAAATGCGGTTAACAAGTAATTATCTTTCAAAAAAGACAAAATACATTCCAGAAAATTCAGACCCTTAAAGCTTCTAAGGGTCTGGTGGCCTTGAAACTCCAGACTGTATGAATCATACCTCTCAACTGTCTTTGGTTTTGACTCTAATTTTAGCTCTGATCCATTCCCCTTAATCCCTCCTAAAACTGGTGAATTTGAAGAAAAGGTTGTGAATTACACTTAATTAGTAATGATAATAATTAGAGTTATAGATTTTGTTTATTTCACCAAATGTATATTAAGTCACATTCTCATATTCTGTCAATGTCTAAAGTTAATAGTATTAATATTTTAAAAGCATCCCTGACTGTCCCTAGTTATTTCTGGATTTCTTCTTGATTCTGCTGAAATTTGTTCCTGATTGATTGTTATGGTATGAATTATTTTTTACATGGACTTAGTGGTGTCCTCTGCCCTCAGTCACATCCATTCTAAAATCAGCCCTGCTCAGAGATGTGTAGAAGGTATCTATTGCTTGTGCGGAGGCTGAGGATGCTTTAGTCACTATTTTTTAAAAACGTTCTTCACAATCAAACTTCAGAGGTATGCACAAGAGATCATTATAGCTTATGTAGAGGCTAGGGACAGTGTGGTCATTTTTTTTTTTACTTCTCACAGAGATCTCAGAGCTGTGTAGATAAGATCACTATAGCTTGTACAGGGTGAGTGCATGGTCTAGGTACAGGTCTGGCCTTAAGTGAAATAGGTTGGAATACATTACTATGATCATTATTTTTTTTTTTCTCAAATTACACATCAGGCATGTAAACAAGTTTCTGCCTTTTGGGGATGCAGTGAGAAACTAGCTATGTATATGTATGACAAAATCACTTAAAATACAAGACTGTGGCCATCTGTGTCTGTGAATCCATCCCAATCTAACAATAGAGGGATACACAGATGGTGACCATCTTTTTTTTTTGGGGGTGGGGGGGCAGGCATTATTTCCAGACAGGAGTTATGTATCCACTCAAACGTTTGTCATGTTAGTTTACTGTAAGCTGCTATTTTGTTAGCTTTAATCATTGAGCCTTGGACACAGTTAATGTATTCCATGAAAGAAAAAAGATATTTGTTTCTTATTCATAATTTTTGTTCAGGCCACCAGTGGATCCAAAGGTTGGGAAAATTCTCTACAATGCACCTTACAGTGTCTGGAACCCAATAGCTTCTGGAAGCCCTCAGACCCTCAGCTTAATTCATATATTTCCCACACAGCTCTTAGTGCATTGTCTTGGCCAGTTAATGTGTGTTGAAAGGATACAATGAAAAGTAAGGTTGAACTGTAATGCTGAAATTTCTTTCTTTAGTCATAACTTTTGTTCAGACCATCAGTGGATGAAAAGGTTGCTAAAAAACTCTAAAATACACTACAGAATATCTAGAAAACCATGGCTTCTGGAAAAATCTGAAGAGTAAGGTAAATGTGAGTAAAAGGGGGAAAAAGTTAAACTGCATGGCATGGGAAGCCTCAGATGTTGGAAATAAGGGGGCATTGGAAGATGTTCGCAGGAGATGAAACCGTAGTGTGGAAGATTTGATGGAGCCATTCATCTAGAGATTTATTTCATTTAAGGCCAGACCTGCACTTTAGGTTTGTTGTAATGTAACCTTATTGTAACTAAATGCCAGTCATTGTGACCATCCCACTGTGACAGGAGCCAGCTTGGTATGATACACAAGCATGTCATAATGTATGAGCATTGTAATGATTCAGTCTATGCGTACTACTCCTAAAAGTTTTCCACATGAACTAAACGGTTGCTTGGCATTTACTGATGGACCCTAAAATGCTAAAACTGGCCCTGTTTATTGACCAACTAAAGTATAAATATATTTGCACCTCAAGTTTGTAAACTATTAGTAATGTCAGGGTTAAAGAGGATGTCAAATGCAAGTTGCAGCAACAGCAAATAGCCCTTAATCTAGTAGCATATTCAAAGTCAAAGTAAACTTTATTGTCATTCAGACTTCACACAAAAGTGCAAACTGAATGAAATTTCATTTCTCCAGATTCAATGTACAAAACATCACAAGAAGCATTACAACAGACATTACTACATCACAGCAAACTATTACAGATATAACACCCAAAATATTTTACAAATATAAACATTATATTATTGCACAAAATGTCAACAGTTATAAGTATAAGCACAATAAGGTTAGTTTCACATTGGTTAGATTATTGTGCCAAAATATGAGTTGAGACTAGCATTTGAGTTATTGCACAAAAATATGAGTTCTCATCAGCGTAGATATCTGCTACACCTGATGGTCATCATCATGCATGTTATTAGTAGTATTAAGTAGTTTGATGGCCTGTGGAAGGAAACTCTTACTGAATCTGGTGATTTTGCACCACATACTGCATTAGCAGTTGACAGATGACAGATAGAAAAACAGTCCATGGGTGGGGTGAGTGAAGTCCTTGACTATTTTATTGACTCTGCTGAAACAGCGAGACAACTATAGTTCCTGAAAAAATGAAGAGTGATCCTAATAATTTTCTTGGCCGCTTTCACCACCCTTTGGAGAGACTTCTGATCGGAGGCAGAGCAGCTTCCATACCTTACCAAAAAACTGTTTGGCAAGATGCTTTCTATAGTGCCCTTCTGGAAGGTTGTGAAAACAGGAGGTGGGAGGTTTGCTCTTCTAATTCTTTGCAGAAAATGGAGATGCTGTTGCACCTGCTTGACAATGGAATTTGTGTTTATGGACCATGACAAGTCTTCTGCAATATGTACCCCTAAGAACTTGGTGCTTTTTACCCTTTCCACTATTTCTCTATGGATTATGAGTGGAGAGTCCATTTTATGGTTCCTTCTGAAGTCAACAATTATCTCCTTGATCTCATTCACATTCAGTGCCAGGTTACTGTTGTTGCACCACACAATCAGTTGGTTAACCTCCTCCCGATAGGCTGTTTCATCATCATTACTGAAGAGACCCACAACTGTTGTGTCATCTGCAAACTTAATTATGTGATTCAAACTGTACATGGTGATGTAGTCATGGGTCTGCAAAATGAACAGCAAGGGGCTCAAGACACAACCCCTCAGTGTTCATAATGATGCTCTTCGAGGTGTTCTTGCCAACGCATACTGTCTGGGGGTCTATCTATGAGGAAGACTAGAATCCAATTGCAGAGTGGGGTGCTGATACCCAGTTGAACCAGTATCTTTATTAGATGCTGGAGAATGACTGCATTGACAACAGAGCTAAAGTCTATGAATATGATATGCACATAGCAGTTTTTGTTTTTCAGGTGGATCAGAGATAAGTGAAGTGCCAATGAAATAGCATCTACTGTGGAACGATTATATCGGTATGCAAATTGGAGTGGATCAAAAGTTGCAGGAAGTCTTGATGTTATATAGTCCTTAACCAACCAACCATTCAAAGCAATTCATTATGGTGGTGGTGAGAGCTATGTGGCGGTAGTCATTGAAGCTTGATGGTGGAGACTTCTTGGGCAATGGTACAATGGTTGTATTTTTAAAACATTTGGGTATGATGGCCTGACTCAAAGAGGTATTAAAGATATCATTGAGGACATTTGTCAGTTGTTCAGCACAGTCCCTGATTACCCACCCCAGAATGTTGTCAGGTCCAGCTGCTTTCCTTGGGTTTACTTACGTAAGGTCCTCAGAACATCATCTGAGTTGAGACAGAGCACTTCATCATCCTAGCATACTTTTGATACTGTAGTGTTGTTCTTTTCTTCAAAGTGTCTAAAATATATGTTGAGCTTGTTGAGAAATTCAGTGTTGTCATGGCACTGGGAAGATGAGGGCCTGTAGTCTGTTATGGACTGAATTCCTGGCCACAGATGCCTGGAGTCTTTTAGGTATGTGAAGTGACTCTGAATTTTCAGTCCATAGGCACATTTGCCATCTCTCACACTCCTAATTATTCATTCTGGCTAACCTAAGGGTATCCTTATTCCATGACTTAAAGGCAGCATTACATGCTCTCAGAAGCTCATACATCCCACTTGTAAGTCAGGGTTTCTGGTTGGCCTGTATGGTGATGTTCTTATTGACTGTCACATCATCCATAGACTTTGAGATACATCCCATCACAGACTCTGTGTACTTACCTAGGTTGATGTGTTGGTTTACAGTGGCTGTCTCTTTGAACATGTTCCAATCTGTGCTTTCAAAACAGTTTTGAAGTTCTGAGACTGCTCCTTCTGGATATATCCTTAATTGCTTCTTGGATGGCTTCCCTCTATTTAATAATGGTCTATATGATGGAACTAGCATTATAGAAAGAGGGTCTGAATTTTGCAGGTGTGGGTGAGGCACTGCCTTAAATGCTAGTTTGACATTGGTATAGCCCTTATCCAGTATATTGTTAATTTCATAAATATCTATTAAGCCTGTAACCATCAATCTTACAGGTAAGAAGCCACCTGTTCTTATCAAGTAAGAAGCCACCCCCCCCACTCAAACACCTCTCAAGATTCCTATGGACACCTCCCAAGAAATACTCACAACCACAGCTCTCCCAAATATCACTAGGGAACAAGTCATCAAAGCAGTCTCCAAAGCCAAAAACACAACAACAATTGGACCAGAATGCTTCCTTAATAGCATGAAGAATTACCTATTGGGACGACTAGAAGCAGTATTCATTCATAACCTACAAACATTCTTGGGGCCAAGTGAATTGAGAATTGGAACAGTTATTCCTTTGCACAAGGGTAGGCTATCTACAGCCCTGATAAACTAATGACCAATAATCCTGGAAGGAATAATTATGGACATGATAAACAGCAACACAGGAAACCTTCAGGGTAGGCTATGCCTACTCAACCAAGTGGATTTCTTTGAGAAGGTCAGAAAAGCAATGGACAAGGGAAGAAGTGTGCATACTGCCTACCTCAAGCTGTCCAAAGCATTTGACACAATATCCCACTCAGAAATTGCAGGAAAGGCCATTGAACTAGGTGTAAACTCCAATGTCACTCACTAAATAGACAGACGATTCAAAGATAGGATGCAAAATGTCAGGATAAATGAAATTCAGGATAAATGAGTCTACCTCCACAAAAAGGCCATTCACAACAGAGTATCCCAGAGAACTCAGTGCTAGCACCACTCCTTTTTAGGATCTGTTTCTTTGAAGTCAAGGACAACATCAACGTTGTCTGGCTGACCAAGGTTACACGTGATTGTAAATTAAGCACAGTCATAGAATCCCACAAAGGCACAAACATTCTCCAAGAAGGACTGACACAAACCAATAACTGGTGCCAGAGCCACTGTCTAAAACTCAGTGCCAAAAAATACATAATAGTGTATTTTGGAAAGATAACTTCCCCTGGAAATTGCTGTATTGATAATACACTCCTAAAAGTTGACCCTGTGGTCAGAGATTTGGGAACATGTAAAGAGTGACTTGGCCTTTGATCATCATGTGCCTACTGTAGTAAGAAAATAATTCTAGGTTGCACAACTTATAAGCATGAGAAAGGAATCTAGATCAAGGATGTAATTGCTCCATTGTACTTAGTCCTCATTAGACCAGTCACTGAGTACAGTGCCCCCCTTTCAGTATGTACCTGACCAGGCATATACAGCAACTGGTCCTCAGAGGTTTCTCACAAAAAGAAAGAATGCTGTAGAAAACAGGTCCTATGCAGACTGCCTCAAAGCCTTATCCTTGTACTTGGTCTCCTGCAGACTGCTTTGGAGAGATCTATGGCTGACCTTCAAAGCAGCCTCTGCTCCAGCCCTTATGGGCCTGTTGTACACCTGTAATATAAATAGCATCAGAAACACATGATCTTGGGACCTGATCCTCACCTGTAACATAAATGTATAATTTTGGAGGGATGAATACATGTCTAAGGAACTACCCTTTCTCTGGAGCAGGCTTCCCATTCATGTGAAGTAGAGTTCTTCCCTAAACTTATTCAAGTGTAACTTGGATCAGTGGAATGGTAATACTAAATTTATCCCTGGTTTGCTGCATATGTTTTTATTAGAAAGAGGAAGATTGCAAATGGTTGACCACTGATACCCAAGTTGAACTTCCTATAAAATGAGAGGTATTGTAACCTGTCAAATACAGTTTGGAAGCATGGTGAGGCTTAAAAAGGCCTTTTAGGGTCATTAGGCTTAATAATCAGCTTTGAGCTATAAATCTATATTGATACTCAATAAAAAGCAGAATATATAGTCTACCATCCTTAATAGTCTCAACAACACACGGCTGTGCTTGTAAGGCCTCTTGAGCTGTTAGCCTAGTAATCTCCTACAAATCTATGAATGCAATGTTCCAAACATCTGCCTACTAGTATACCAGTTAAACTAATGGGCCTGTAGCTTTGCAGGTGGTCTCCAACTCCTATCACATATTCTTGTAAATAGGTAACTGTTAAAGGTTCAACCAAACATTCTCCTAGTTTATGAAGACTTGTCCTGGTAGTTGGTTGGGATTTGTACTGCATATATCTCAGCATTTTCCTTCAAACATAAATTTGAGCAGTCAACAAAAAATAATTATTGCAGATATTAATCAAGTTTCTGTTATCAGGTAAATTGGACAATTAATTTTCATAATCCACACTATACCTGTTAATCACACCACTGAGCTTTCAAATAAGAGTTTTATTGTCATCTTATTTATTGAAATGGGCATCTGTTATAAACCCTGAACCTAGCAATACATTCTGACATGCAGGCCCATGATATTTTTTATTATATTTAAATGGTTAAGAGGAATGAAAATCATACATTCAGCTTGTTCACCATAAGTTTTCCATTTTGGGACCAAAGAGATTCAAAGGAGTGAAAGAGCTGTTCTGATCCTAAGCTAAGTGTAGAAGGCTCAGAACAGGATAAATATTTTGTGACTTTTGCTAGCATTTTGACTAGGTATGTTCTATGTATGCTCTAGAGTTTGATCAGCGTGTAAAGCCATCAAAGCAAATATAGTTAGAAAACAATAACTAAATCAATATATTTCTTTAAGCTCATCTTAGAAGTCCCATTAGCAAATTTAGTTTAGTTCAAGGCAATGATGCAGGAGAAAGTTTGATTGTAGAAGCCACTAATATTGTGACAGGTACATACTGGATCACCTATTTATTGAATTTCATGATAGAAATGAGTCTCTGGAAAGAAGAAACTATTTCTTCCTGCATATACTATACAGAACCAGTGAAACACCTGATAACCTCAGTATTCCATTTATATGTGATATAAATGCATGTCCTCTAAGCAAAGTCCAAATGTATTAAAAGGCTACTCCAGCAACTTCACCAAGAAGAACCATCTTAATATTCAGGCTAAGACAGTATTTGCTTCACTATCCATTCTCAATGGAAGAACCATTACCGTGTCCCCCATTTTATGGTAACTGATCCCTACATGGGAAGATGACTACCTTATAGTCTTTATATCTGAGTGAATCTCATCCTGCTTATTCTAGGCCATGACATACTGTTTGTGGAAAATAACTCACCTTCAGCCTATTCTTTGAAGGCTAGAAATATAGCAAGGGTTATTGAACAACAGTGACACTGACAATATTAAGGAAGCCTTAATTTCCTTTTCATATGTACAGACTTTGTCTGTCAGCACTTGTTCACTAATGTTTATCTGGTAGAAGCTTCAGTTACTATAGACAACAGTTTTTCTTTTATGTCTCAGCTGGCAGAAAGTTTCTAGCATATACTTAGTAATTGTAGTGACATGGTAGCCAGCATCAGTGTCATAGAGGGTTAAAAGCATGACAACCATTCCATGAGCTTAGTTTGTGGCTCAGTCAATTGATGCCAAGGACACATACTTGGATACACCTTGTGGTTAATCCTTGGTGGGGGCAGAGGGCATGCAGGGCACATTCTCTTTAGGGAGGCATGACTGTGGCTGATTAGCTGGAGACATGGAATAATATACAAGCCTGTGTACTATGCATTCTTCCTTGGGATGGGATGGGATGGGATGGGTGCAAACAGGGGGAAAGAAAATAAAAGCAGAAACACTGCTCAGCTGCAGTATAACAATTCTTGAGGGTGCCTTGACCTCCTCACTGGCCCAAAACATGGGTTACAGACAGTTCAGGGGAGGCTAGTTGGGATCTGTATGCCTAGTGAACCAGGAGCGACACCTGAGAACGCCTGATGGTTAGCTGTGAGAAGCCATATATACCACAAAAATAGTAATTGTGATAACAAGTAACTGCAACATTGTATTTTATTTATTTTATTGAACAAGGATGATACTTTATAGTTCAATAAAAAAGTCATCAAATCTTTATACCATCAATTGTGCAAATGGAAAATATAAACTTATAGGTTCATTCCCAGTTTCCCATACAACTTAGTTCCACAGTAGGCCAAATCCCTCTGATCCCACTTCTTTACTGAACCTTCATAAATCTTCTATACTAATTATGTTCTGAGGTAAACTGGTAGATAACCATAGCACTCAGTTATTTTGCCGTTTGCTGGCATAGGGCAAAAGTAAAAAGACAGGCTGTTGCCAAGCATAATTTATTCATATTCTTAAACATTTCCCTTTCCATATCTTTATGGTAACTGATCCCTACATGGGAAGATGACTACCTTATAGTCTTTATATCTGAGTGAATCTCATCCCGCTTATTCTAGGCCATGACATACTGTTTGTGGAAAATAACTCACCTTCAGCCTATTCTTTGAAGGCTAGAAATATAGCAAGGGTTATTGAACAACAGTGACACTGACAATATTAAGGGAGCCTTAATTTCCTTTTCATATGTACAAACTTTGTCTGTCAGCACTTGTTCACTAATGTTTATCTGGTAGAAGCTTCAGTTACTATAGACAACAGTTTTTCTTTTATGTCTCAGCTGGCAGAAAGTTTCTAGCATATACTTAGTAATTGTAGTGACATGGTAGCCAGCATCAGTGCCATAGAGGGTTAAAAGCATGACAACCATTCCATGAGCTTAGTTTGTGGCTCAGTCAATTGATGCCAAGGACACATACTTGGATACACCTTGTGGTTAATCCTTGGTGGGGGCAGAGGGCATGCAGGGCACATTCTCTTTAGGGAGGCATGACTGTGGCTGATTAGCTGGAGACATGGAATAATATACAAGCCTGTGTACTATGCATTCTTCCTTGGGATGGGATGGGATGGGATGGGTGCAAACAGGGGGAAAGAAAATAAAAGCAGAAACACTGCTCAGCTGCAGTATAACAATTCTTGAGGGTGCCTTGACCTCCTCACTGGCCCAAAACATGGGTTACAGACAGTTCAGGGGAGGCTAGTTGGGATCTGTATGCCTAGTGAACCAGGAGCGACACCTGAGAACGCCTGATGGTTAGCTGTGAGAAGCCATATATACCACAAAAATAGTAATTGTGATAACAAGTAACTGCAACATTGTATTTTATTTATTTTATTGAACAAGGATGATACTTTATAGTTCAATAAAAAAGTCATCATATCTTTATACCATCAATTGTGCAAATGGAAAATATAAACTTATAGGTTCATTCCCAGTTTCCCATACAACTTAGTTCCACAGTAGGCCAAATCCCTCTGATCCCACTTCTTTACTGAACCTTCATAAATCTTCTATACTAATTATGATCTGAGGTAAACTGGTAGATAAACATAGCACTCAGTTATTTTGCCGTTTGCTGGCATAGGGCAAAAGTAAAAAGACAGGCTGTTGCCAAGCATAATTTATTCATATTCTTAAACATTTCCCTTTCCATAGCTTTAAGCTGACCATCAGGCATATAGTTTATCTCAAGTTTCAAATTCTGTCTAAGTTTCTGTTTCAAGGACCACTTCTAACATTCCTTTCCTTCAGATGAGTTTTGGTGACAGTAATGAAGCTAATAGCTCTTATCCATATTAAAATTGCATGGAGACAGTATTACATTTATTCTTCTAACTACATGAAAGGGATGTTACTTAATTAGTTTATCTATGAGTTAAGTATTTTTAATTTGGTGAGTTATGGAGCTTGATTTACAGGTCCCATGATGTCTTGTACTGGAACTTGAGCTCTGACAGTTATTTAGTCTTCATTTTTGATGCATAGCTACAAATTTATATCACAACGTGTCGTCTATTTTACATTCTAAGTCACTAGCAAAGATAAGAGGAGCTCCGATTTTATGCTGGTTGGCTGACCAACTGCAGGCTGCATATACTTAGGCAATGTCAGAGTTAAGTAAGGCCATTAACTCTTGAGTATTCTTTAAAGTAGAATAAAACTGTCAATATGGCATTTTCACAGTATTTGGTAACTTAGTCATGGGACACTTGTGGAGCTATACTGAAACAAATCATTTAAATGTAATTTAATTATCTACAGAAGGCAAACTGCAGCCACTGCCTATGTTTAAGAGTTGGTGTTACATTATGTCACTTTGGTTAGAAGCTACTTTATAAAAGCTTCTGAAAAAAGTAGCATAAACATAACAGCATCACCTTCATTTGTTTATGCTTAAAGAACTAAATAGTATGAATATCTTACTCATTCTAGCACTTCAGCAAGTAGTCATAGTATTATAGCGCATTGAGCACCGTGATTATGTTCTGATATCCATAAAAAGACAAATTAGTTAAGCACTTCTATCACACATTACCCAACCATAACAAATGTTAAGAACCCCCTGCTTAACTTAAGGCTGGATCTCGCACTATGCAGTCAAATCTGTCAGTGCTGACCACCACACAATAGTGGTAGAATATAAAAGAGATTTGCTTCTGCTTGCTGTCTGTGCAAGCAACTTGTCCTTGATTTGCTCTTATGAACTTAGGAAGTTGTTAGAATAACAAGATTTGTGTTACCATGCATTTTCTGAAGGATATGAAGCCTGAAACTGAAATGTATGCCATTTGTTTAGCTTCACTCTTGAAGTGAATTTCGTGGCATCAATGTCTGAAACACATAATAAGATAGTTATGATCGAAGATCTGCTTATAATTCTCTATATAGTTATGATGAAAGATCTGTTTATAATCCTCTATATAGTTATGATCAAAGATCTGCTTATAATCCTCTATATAGTTATGATCAAAGATCTGCTTATAATCCTCTATAGAGCTCACTTTTGACAGCCACTAGTACCACACACTGCTTTGCTTCTGCAGATGCTTTTGACTTCTTTCTGGGTATCTACATATTTTCCTCATGACTTTTTCACACTGTTAATATGTGTGCAGCTATGTCCTTTCACTGATTACCCCAAAACTGATTGTCTTATTTCAATGCAAACAATATTGGACTAATTAAGGATTTGCTTCCACATAGGTATACAAAGGTATTTTTGTATTTATTCTGCAGTAGTGACTGGCATGGCATAGTTAAATGGAAAGCAACCTTAGATTTAATGCAAGCCTCAGTTTTGTTTTTCTACCTTAGAATGATAATGTAAATTACAATTTCATATCACTTTGTCTTGCAGCCTCATCAGTGTAAATAATCACACATATGAGCGCACATCTAAGAACACAAATATTTTTTATAAGATTATAGCCATAGACTATTATCTTGTTAAACAAATTTAAGTTCAACATATATGTGTGTTTATATGTACAGGAGAATTATTATTTGAGATGGTTATACTATCAGTTGTCAGGTGTCAGCAAATTATGTACTTTTGCAAATCATTGTACTGTTAGATGAAATTCTCATGCATTTTAACATTCTCATTTTGCAGAACAATGGATTATTATCCATATAAGTGTCAGAACCACATTAGAATTGCTTGAATCATTCCCAACACTTTTCAGTATTGATTTTACTGTCTATAAAATATGCATTGTATGGATCACTGAATAGAAGTTAAATGGCATTTTTCTTGTGCAGCAAACATTTATTAACATTTCAATGATCAGATTACTCAGCTATGGTTAAAACATAAGAAAGCTTCATGTGGAACTAGTTTAATATATTATATCATGTTGCAGAACATGATTACATTATTTCTTTGTTTGCATTGGAGACAAATTGAAATACTCCAATTCATTTATAAGCAGCCATTTGAAGCATTTCTTCACATATAAAAACATTTGAGTTAAGAAAAAAGTGAAAGGTACAGGAGGCTATAGTTGTGATTGATAATGACAGACGTGCTACAAATATTCCAGGAAAATACATTACTGACATATCCGGTGACGTCTCCAGTTGAAACACTTGGACTATAATCATAAAAAAAGTATAGCGAACCAATTTTGTTTGTTTTTACCTCTTTTAACTATACTTTACTGTTCCATGCTGAGACAGTCGGAACCTAATATTATGTGTTTTAATCTGATCACTGTATGGCCTTATGTAGCCTATTTATTTAAAGTAAATACTGAATGCTGTGATATAATTAGCTGGAGGATTCTTAAACCTGGTGGTAATGTTTTTGTGCACTCAGAATACAGTACATCATCTGTTGAGGAGTGAGATTTATGAATGGAGAGTCCCGGCTGTCTGTGAATCTCATGTCTGATGTACTGCACACTGACAGCAGGGCAGACAACTGATATATTGAGCAGATAATTTCTATTTATTTTCTTCACATACTTTGTGTAAATATAGTTTAGGAAAGTAAACATTAAATGATTTATTCTCATTTCTTCCTTACTCTCCTTCCTTTCATCTGTCTTACATTACATTACTTTACATCTGCTTGGTGGCAGAAGAAAATAAGCCCAATTAGTATGCCCTTTTAAGTGCCTTAAAATTCTGCATCCCCTATATTCATACGTGCTCAAATTCTCTTGAATGTCTATATGTATTTCCTATTCACCAACTTGTCTGGTAGTCCATTCTATGGGTCCACAACCCTGAATGCAACAATGTACTTTCAAAGATCCAAGAGTACTTAGTCCTAACAATTTGCTGCCTATACTCCCGCCTTTCTCCGCTGTCTTTTCTGCTAATAATCAGAATGACCCTTTACCATTACCATAATGTCCTTTTGTCTGTTTTTATCTCGAGTGAGAACAGCTAGCTGTAGCCATTTAGTCTCTTGTCATATTCTCCTGCTCCATCACATGGGTCTTTCTTGTAGTTTCCTTCTAAACCCCTTCCTATAATGTTATGCTTTATTTCCTTATATGATTCCAAAATTGTATGCAATAGGGCCGCGGTGGTGCAGCGGTTAGCGTTGTTGCCTCACAGCAAAAGGTTCTCCTGTTTGATTCTCAGCTGGAGCACCTTCTGTGTATAGTTTGCATGTCCTCCCTGCGATCGAGTGATGTCTAAAGACATGCAGGTAGGTGTGTGCCTGAATGGGTGCAGCTTCTTTGAAGGTTGGGCATCTGGGTGGCAACTCGGCACTGTAAAAAAAATCCACTGCCAATCATTAGTGGACTGGAGTTCTGCTGTGGCGACCCCTAACTGGGAAAATCTGAAAGACAAGAAGACTCAAGATATGGTCTGACAAAATCAATGCTGAAATCCTGGTAGACTGTTTCTACTTGTACTCCCGTCAAGTATAGCTCAGTAATTACTGGATTGGGTTTTAGTGATACCTCCATCTGACTGTGAACCCATGCTCTTTGCTTGTCTTGAAGATTTATGTCCTCTGAATATTATTAACTTTCCTTTTAGGATTCTTTCTATGACTGTCACTGTTGTTAAGCTAACATCCCTGTAGTTCTCTGGCTTTGTTCTGCCCTCTCTTGTGCAATTCCACCTCAATTGCTATTTTTCAGTCTGTGGTGCTTTTATACTAGCCAGTGATATATTGAAGATATCTGTCAGGAGTCTGTCATCATGCTTAAGCAAGGCACTGTTGCTGTATCATTTGGTAATCGCTAGTACAAGTAGCTATTCCTTGAAAAACAACTTTATTACTATTGGGAGCTACATTTATGTTGAGACCTAGAAGTTCCAACTCTTGCTTATATACACGCATTTGCCCTTGTCTCTTCTGTATTTATATAGCCACAAGCAATTATTTCAAACATCCTGTAACTGGTCTGACATATAAATTAAAGATGTATGTGGATTGCAGTACTAAGAATATAGTATATGCAGCTACTTGTGATAGCTGCCCAGGGTTTTATGTTGGGAAAACCAATAGGTCATTGAAGGAGAGGATTCTGTGCCATCTAATGCTTTGTCACCGCATATTCAAAAGTATCCTGGACATAAATAAATTCTCCTTCCTAACCTTGGAAAGAGTGCTAGATAATATAAGAAGCAGAGATCTATCAAATAAAGCTGAAGTCCTGGAAACACACTGGATATCTGATTTACAGGTAGACAGGAGCCCTGGCCTTAATGGAGTGGTGCCTTTAAATCCTATATTGAAAAGCAGGAAGCTCAGGAGATTACTTAATTAGAGTAGTAACAATATTAAAAAGGGAGATGCGTTAGTGTGAACAGGATTTGATGAAGGCATAGCTGAAAGCGCTCATCCTGTTTGTTTGTGAGGATTCACATCCTGTTGTTTGATGGATTTTATCTGTTCATTATTAAATTGTGCCAGTTTTATTTTAATTTAATAATAGAAGACTTTCTCCACTAGTCATCCACAACCTTCTCACAGGAAACCATTATTATGGGTGACCTCAACTTAGACTGGTTAACCTGCACCTCAGAAAATCCCACAAACTTCATAAACTTATATGGATTCTCCCAGTTAATAAAATCCACAACTTGAGTAGACAAAAAAAAAAAAAACAGACCCTCAGTATTGGACTGGAACTTAACCAATAAACCATCACTTGCTAGTCAGCCAGGATGTCTTCCAGATAACATAAGTGACCACATACCCATCTACATCCTCAGACAAAACCTACACTCTCCCAAAAGTGCTATATATAGGCAAATACATAACAGAAAAAACTTCTCTCCTCAAACTTTTATATCAGCCTTACAAACGTTTGACTGGTCCACCCTGTTATCACTGTAGTATCATACTTCAGTGATACTTTTCTAGACATATTGAACAGCCAAGCTCCTTTTAGAACCATCAGAATAAAAGCAAACTATGCTCTCTTGTTAACCAAAGAAAGGAAGATAGTTCTTAAAACTAGAGACAAAGTGTGGGTTCAATATCACTTTAACAGAAACCCAACCACACTAAACTATTACCAACAACTATGAAACAAATCTAAAAAAAACGATAAAAAAATGACAAAAAAAATCCTTTTTTATAGAAACCCAAGAAAAGTATCAAAATAACCCCCAGTAATTCTGGTCAACTATAAATCAGCTCCTACAGCCAGGCCACTCTTCAACCCCAGCTCCCTCCACCACAAATACATTGGACAGTATAGCCACCCAGTTCAACACCTACTTCAACAAGTCCATAATAAACCTAACCAAGTTAAATAGCACTACACCACTAACAATCCCTATTGAATCTAATGAAGCATTCAACAACGTTTCATTTAAGCCCATGCATACTAGTACTGTAAAAAGAATGCTCCACAAACCTAAACCTACCACCCTTGCTGCTTACAAACTACCCACTGAATTCCTTAAGTTAGCTGCTGACATCATAGCCTACCCAGTCTCCATATTGATTAACTGCTCCATAACTGAACTCCAAGTTCCCAAAATCTGGAATACATCCTGCGTAATACCCCTCCACAAAGGGGGAAGCTGTGCAGTTCTGTCTCCTCTATTCAAAATTTTAGAAAAATACATTCACTCTCAACTGATGAATCACATACTTTCCAATAATCTTCTAACTAATGCACAAATGGCTTCTGACCCAATTACAGTACCACAGCTCTTCTAAGCTTTTCAAACACCATTAACCATCTCAGAAACAATGGAAAACGGGTTTTCTCAGTATTTCTATACATGTTCAAAGCCTTTATTTATTTATTTAATTATTGTATTTTACATTTGTTGACTGGGATTGTCCAACTGAGCTGAATAGCCCTTTTTCAGCAGAGGCCCAGGGAGGAAAGCTCCAACATATTAAATAATTTTCCTTATAAATTAACATTAAACAGCAATGTTACAGGATTATTACAAGGCATTAAGTAGCAACACAATGTTATACAGTGTCAATAATCAGGAGTATAGTAAAACTATTTCAAGATGTATAAAAAGAAATATGTCATTAACATGAATATAGTTTTTGGGGTAAATGATTACAAAAACCCAGTTTTATCATAATGTAGTTGCATGAAGGCAAGACAATTACAGTAGAATATTTCTCTGAGGTGATTTCCTTAATAGATTTTGGAAGGCAGTAGAAAGAGTAGTCAAGGAAGATTAGAGAGAGCTAGTGAGAAGAGTGAGTTAAGGGCAGAAAGTAGATTGAGGTATGAGAAGTAGGGGATGTTTAAGGAGGGAGAGTGCAGTGGCAGAACCAGTGACTTTTAAAGTGCTCTTTGGTGGCTGTCTTAAATTGTTTAGGATGTGTAAGGGTTCTGATTTTTAGTGGGAGCCTGTTCCAAGCAATAGTGGAGTGATAGCTGTACATGTTGCATCCAACTTTAGACTTGGGTTTGTAGATTTGTAGTAGGTCTTGATTAGAGCTTTGGAGACGTCTGGAGGGAGAATAATGGGAGATGAGAGGAGATAGTGCTGGGCAGTAGGAAGGCTGGTGTAGGATAGAATGGATCATCTGGAGCTGAGAAAGAAGCTGGTGGGGTAATTCAAGCCAGTCTAGGTGTTTTAGAGAGAGAGACAGTGATGGGATTTGTAGGTTTGTTGGGCAGCAAATCTAGCAACCTTGTTGTAAGTAGATTTGAGTTTGGTCAGGAGTGTTGAGTTAAGATTTGTGAGAATTTGAGAATTGTACATTAGACTGGGTAGAAGGTAGGTAAGAGAGAGAGTAATCTTGGCTACAGAGGTAAGGAATTTCTTGTTACGGTGAAGGAGTCCTAGTTTTGAATGAGTCTTTTTGATACAGTTATTAATATGCAAGTCAAATTTAAGCTGATCGTCGATGGTTATACCTAATAGCTTAGTGCTGGATTATACCTGAATGGGAGTGTTATTAAGGGGCTGTATGGAGAAGGAGGGTTTAATATTGTTGAACTTTTTAGGTAGGAAGAGTAACAGCTTTTTCTTTGGGTTAAGGATGAGCTGATTGTTGGAGAGCCATGTTTTAACTAAGTTAAAAGTTGCCTGAGTAGCTGAGAAGAGCTTAGAGGGAGAGCTGGCTGCAGTGATGACTGTAGAGTCATCTGTGTATTGCACTAAAGATGACTGAGGACAGGAGGTATAGAGCTGATTAGTAAAGATATTAAAAAGTAAAGGCTCTAGGATAGACCCTTGATGTGCATCCATTTTTACAGGGAGAGGAGGGGAGAGTGCAGAGTGCCATCTCACTGATTGAGATCTATCAGTGAGGTAGCTGGAGATCCATGCAACAGTATCAGAGGAGAAGTTGAGGTTATGTAGTTTGTGCAGCAGAAGAGTGTGTGAGACACTGTCGAAAGCTTTTGAGAGAAATAAGTTTATGGTCGTCCATGGCTATAGAGACAGTGTTAAGGAAGGATAATAGAGATGTAGTGGTGCTATGTTTGGGTATGAAGCCATGTTGAGTGGGTGTAAGCAGAATTTCCTGTATTAGATACTGCATAACTTGTTTATGAATACATTTTTCTAGTACCCGCTAAACTCCAAGAAAAAAAAAACAACTTTCATTCTCTGCAGTCGAATCTTGGCTTTCTGCCTCTCAACAAATACTGAATCCCAATAAGACAAAACTAATGATCTTTTCAAATAACAAACCTGCTGACCACCACTCTTCCATCCAAATTTATTCAGCTAATAACACCAAAATTGAAACAGTATCAAGCGCTAAGCTACTTGGCATCACAATGGATAATAATATTACATTTGATAAGCATCTGTCATTTACAATAAAGAAAGTCCACACAAAAATAGGCTCTCTGTACAGATCAAAACCATATCTCACTGATCTCGCTAGACAATCTATTTCCAGGTCTCATTTACTGTCTCCTCTCCTTTATGTATCTGCCATTTCTACCAACTTGAAGAAAACTGACCTAGCTAAACAGAATGCTTGCTATAACAAGATTGCTAAATTTGCGAGCAGCTCCCCATATACATCACATCATTCTAATGCCTTTCAACAACTAAATTGGGTGGAATTACCTAACTTCCTTACATTCACTCACTATACAATAGCTATACCTCTCAATTGTAGAGATTTTCACAGAATGTCCAGATTTTTGCATTATATTTTGGGTCTGTTTCTCATAAAATTGAGGTTTAATGTCAAATCTTTGACAAATCATTGAGGGTTGAAGTCAGAAAATAATGACAGACATTTGAGTTACAGACTTCCTATCCTTCATAAAATTCACGTTAAGCAGAAACCTGCTGTTCAATCGATTTTCTAAGTTTGCAAGAGCAATATTTAAAAAGTGTCCCTATTTTTGGGCCTTTGTCCCACCAGTATTGAATGCCTTGTCCAGATTTCTTGCTGTAAGAGGTTGAGAGGTATGACAATAACCCACATCATAATTTATGAACCTAAAACGTCCACCCTCCAAAACCTGCTTCAACCCCAATGCAATATAAGGCAACTCAGATATTCTGAATTTCTGACAAACTTCTTCTGTAAGTCACAAGATCTAACAACTTCTATGGTGATTCACTCTACTCCAATCGTATCTCCAGGACATGGAATCTGATCCCCCAACCAATATTAACTACAGCTAACCCCCAACAATTTAAAACATTGCTCAAGTTCTCACATAGCCAAGTTGTGGCTTTGCTCTTGTCTAAATCCTGGCTGACCACTGCCTCTACCCTATGCTTCCTATGTTTCCAAGTGCAATCCTTTCAACATATTTAGGCTGACCAAGTTAACCCTACCTTTACATTCAACTACTAACGTGTCCTTAAGTACATCCTATATTCAACCCTTGCTATGTTTACCTAAATTGTATTGTATTTTTCTCAACTGTGGTTATGTTATTCTAAATATTAAGATGTTTCTTTTTTCCATTTTTGTGAATATTATTATCTCAAATAACTAAGAATGTTTTTCTAGACATATTGTTTTTAACTGAGGTTTTATATACCTATAATTGTGATTATTCTATATAACTTGTGGGGCTTTCCCCCCATGCCAACACTGAAAATGGGTCTCCCACCCAGTCTGACTACCCAGGTAAACAAACATAAAATAAATAAATAAATAAATAAGTCACACTGGACAGGAAGCTGCCTTTATTCTCTTAAATAGACCATCATCACTAAAACTCTAGAACAGACAGGAGAGAGGAATATAACATTGATGCTCACCCTTAATCCCTCAAATATGTATCACCATACATCTCGCCAACCATCTTGATTCAGAGATGCATTAGCCAGTCATACTCATGAATACCATTTTCCCTACATATTGAGATATAGAACCTAATCAACATAAGATAAATCCTAGGTTACTTGACCAGAATAACCACATTATTTACAATTTTCTGGCATTTTAACTTTGACTTCAAACATTAAATGTCAGACTATTTACAGTGTGTAACATTCAATTCTTCTCCCACAAATTGTATACATGACCTTACACCATACCACTCAACTGTCCAATTTTTGCCAGAAAATAGCAGTATTTAACCTAAAATAACAGGTTGCCACAAATTTTGAAATGGCTTCTTTAAATCACAATTTCCAGCATTCAGTTTGTTGTCTCATGACCCATCACATCATCATTACTCAGCACCACCATCATTGGCAGCATGATGACATCACTACAGCCATGACTGTATGTATACAAGGGAGGTAACAGAGCTAATATCAGGTAGCTGTATAGGGAGCATCTTTGCTCATTCTTTTGCACTTCGTTTGTCTGAGATTACTATGGCAAGAGGTTGAGCCAGGTGAGTCTAGTTTGTCTGGAGCTAGTTGCATTTTTCTACTACTTATATAAATTATGTCAAAGTCAATCACTAAATGCACAAAATTCAACAGCACTATTCCAAGCTATCAATTTCATCTGACAAGGAATGTGTGAAAATCATTTTACAGATTTCTAACATCAACAACAAATATCAGCACTGCAGTTATACCTTGGTGGAAGATGGGCAAAAAAACCTCAATAGTTTTATGAAATCTTAGATAATGAAAACAGAGGTAATCCAGAGGGCTTGAGTGAAGTTTGATATATCACCTGTGACCCAGAAAGTGAAAGGACTAACAAGAAACAGAGTATAAAGGAGTAGTCCAGATAAATTCACTTTTGCTAGCAGATTTAGGAGAGTCTCACTCTGATACCCTCCCTGTAGGAAGAATTAAAGACACCTTGTTGAAGTTTCCAGTAGTTTATTCAGTCTTAGATGATGGGCACAGTGTATATTAATACCATAATGAGTATCACTTGGTAAAAAACACAAGTCCTCATCTTCACATCAGTGTAACAAACTAACTCAAAGCAGAGATGAAACATAAAAATAACCACCATCTTGTTTACATTTACTAATTACAACTGTTTAATGAGCTTAAAAAAGTAAATAAAATATAATAATAATAATAACTCAAGTAGCAAATCTAACTGGAGCAGCAGGAATTACAGTTACAATTTGCAAATACATATTCAAGAACATTATAGAATCAAAATGTGCTACTGCTTAAACACCACTTTGCCAACTTTGATGAATCTTCATTACAGGAGTCTCATGCTTAATTACTCAGTTGTTTCATTTCAAAAAGCAGACTTAAGTGTAATTCCCATTGTGCAGCCTTAACTTCAATACACCGTACTTGGCCAACATTGGCAAAATCTCCCCAAAGTTCAAAATCTACTTGAGTAGCCAAGTGACACTTTTCTTTCCATCACTTATTTCTCCATGCACATTCAACAATAGTCCCATCTGCCCCATGCTCAGGGTTTTGTTCCAATGCTTCTTCTAGTTTAAAAATATCCAAGTAGTCATAACCTTTGTCTAGCTCCACTACCACAGACTCCCTGCTCACATAATCTAGTTTGACTTCTAACCCACATATAGCCTATCCATTACTGACTGAGTTGAGATAAACAGTTGCAACCTTTTTTTAGGAAAAAAACACTTTTAGTATCACTTTGAATAATAGCTTATATCTTAGGTTCCACTATCAACACTTTGATGGCAGCCAGGAACTTTGCTCATTGCTGCATGCTAACCTCCAAAAAATCACAATTGGCAAACATTGGTCTTCCATTAACCATTACTCAATTATAGGTCAACGAAGCTGTAATAAAAACAGCTCCTTCTTAAGCCAAGTCACAAACTGTACAAGAGTCACTCACAGCAGACCATAAGTCCTAGCAGTCAGTAACAATAGCAATAAATAAGCTTTTTCAATAGTCAACAATCTCTTGAAAATTTAGTCCACTGTGCAATCTTGATTTTCACAAATTGCAAACAAATCCTTCATCTTCTAAAATCATACACAAGCACACATTTTCCATCTTGCTTTATCTTCCAATGTAACTAACATCTGTGTGTTGTAAAGTAGATGACTGCATACATCCATGGATTTAGTTTGTTTATCAACCACTGTTTATTGAAATGGCATTGTGAAGTCATTTAGGATCTCACTGCATCATCCCAAAATAATTCATACTGTTGTTTAGTGTAATGATTTATAACTACAGCTGGAATGTTCACCTACATTGTGATTGCTTTCAGGACACTTTCCGTAACCTCATAACCATTTGATGTTTGCTCTCTCCCCAAAGATGATGCTGAATGACAGTGAGATGTCACTCATACTCCCTCTGTTCTTTAAATTCCCCAGCTTTTTCACTTTTCCCTGTGCCTGAACCAGCAGACTATTATATCATTAATGTCCAGATTGCTCTAACACATTTATATATGTTTTTTCTGTTATACTTGACAGAGCAGCTGAAGGGATTGACCAAACTCTAACAGAAACAGAAGACTCACTGTCCTTCCTTAACTTTTTGACTTCTTCTACAAACTCCATTTTAACTTTAGTCATTGCTACCCTTATTGGTTTTGTTGTTTTTTAGTTAGCATCTTTGTACTGTGCTTTTTTTTTAAGTTTTCCACCCATTGACTTCTTCCTCATGCAGGTCCTGTCTCTTGCTTTAATCGGTAGCTTCAGATTCTTGTGAACCTATATTGGCCTTTTTCTCTTTTGCCTTTCTGCCTCTTTCTCACTTTCTTGTCCATTCTTTCAGTTCTATATTACCAACCAGTTCTGTAGTCATAAACAGAAATTGACATAATAATTCATCTTTCCCTTCTCTCCAACACTAAGCAGTTTCATAATGATCTGAATATTTTGGTTTACAACATACAGATGTGATAATACAATACTGAACTCCACAGTGACTTTGATGATATTATCTCCATAGGATGTCTAGATATTAACAGACTATTACAGATCAGGGAATCCTCTGCATCATATATAATGGGAAAATGACAAATGCATCTATAGCAATCACACCATGACAGTATCCAGTATCACGCTCACTGTTTCTTATAAGAGTGACATACTAATTCTACCTGATAACTATAACCTACAGACTCTAACTGCCATAACTCTACTCCTGATATCACTTTGACAGCTATTGATAGGTGCAATGGCAAGGATACAGTAGTCCCACTAGGATATGAAGTGAGTTCAAGTCATGTCTAGATATCACTCAAAAATTATTTGTGTCATTTTTACCATAATCATGGAATATAGGTAATTTTACATAATTTGGGGATCAGCGTGCATAGCTTCTCCCATTGGTAAGAGAATTGTATCATCACTGGTATGAGAAACATAACAGACATGGTTGCCACTTTTGTTTGTTTGTGTCTTTCGGCTTTTCCCGGTTAGGGGTCGCCACAGCGAAACTCTGGTCCGCTAATGACTGGCAGTTGATTTTTACGTACTGGCTTTCCAGGCCTGATGCACAACCTTAAACTAAGGTACGCCCATTCATGCATGTCTCCATGCAGAAGACGCTCTAGCTGAGTATCGAACCGGACAGCGTCTTACTGTGAGGCGACAACGCTACTGCAACACCACCACCACGGGTAAGAATTCATATTTATAGCAGTGCATTGCAGTATGTGGCAAAATAGGCAACAGATATGCAGATGTTATTATTCATTATTGATCTGCTTTACACAATATTATCCAAGAGACATTCAGTTGTCATCGGGCTAGACTGCAGTTGGACTCCCATATATGTTTTGGCTTCTTGACATATTGTACTCTACAGTTAATGTATTAGTGTATTGTAGACATTGGCGGAACCATAAATTGCATATCTTAAGTGCAGCTTCCCCCATCCATGGTGTTACATCATATTTATGAATTACTCCAAAGTATGTTTGTTACCACTCACCTGACTTGTGCTGCTCCATACTTGGTTATACATACAACAATTCCACACAACGTTTATCAACATTAATTTGTATTAGCTAAGTGACTGTAAGTTAAGATATTTATTTGTCCATCTTTCTTGCCATTATCTGTTTATCCATATAGTCTAAGTCATGATCCATTTATCTATATTGTCAATACATCATAGTTTTAGAGCTCTTCACTTAATATGACAGTGTGATTGTTACATTTTTCAATGTAAATTGTCTGTGAAATGAGTGGCATTATTTCAAAACTGGAAAAGAAAGCAGCAATATATGTTTTTATTGAAAGTAATAAATAATTTTAAGGCAAATTAATACCGAAGAATGCTATGTCTATAAAATCTTATGAGCAGAAATGTTAATCTTACTGTCATATCTGTGTTCTTTTGTTTATATGTATATTCTATATGGTTCACTACTGGTAAAGGAATTTCAAAAATATAGTTTTACATTTGTTTTGTCAAACAATGTGAATAGTTTTTTTAAAACAAAGGTAACACACTAGTGCTACTACTATAAATGTTGCCCAAGATAACACTACAAAATAATGGAAATGTTATGTAATTGATTCATTTTGTTATATTTTTAAAGGGCAGAAAGTAGCAGAAAGCTTAATCTTTGGTTTCAGAAACATATTTCACATCATGACAAGTGATTTTTAAATGAAGAGTGGCCATGCACAGGATGAGATTACTTCAACGAAACATTGAGTGTGAGTGTGGAAACCTGAGAGACTCAATGGCCAGCATAGTATACAATGTAGTTTAATGAAATGGTTAAGAACAAGTATTTAAATGGGACATTTATCAAGGCAAATGATGACAAACAACATGGCAGACTGATTCAGATATATATGTATGCAGATTTCTGATTTTTAACTCCAGAGTTGTTGATTGTAGCCAAAACATGGAGTTGTGAGAAACACTCCATGAAAACATGTATCGGGCATACCCCACACCACTTAATGTGTAAGCAGCAGGTAGAACAAGCTGACAGTACTCATGTTGTTGAGTACTGTCACAAATGGTGATGCCAAATCACCCATCTGTTCTTAACATATGTTCTCCATGACACTGGAATTGTAGTCCAATACATTGTGGATGCAGACACCATGGATGAATTAGTTGAGATGCATTGCCCTAATATCCAGGCTTATAGGATGCATGCAGTAACTATCTTTGTACCAAGGTGTTAGAAAAATATGTATTAATGTGTGTATTAGCAATATGCTTAGTGCATTTAGAAGCTTGAAAAGGGTTAACACATTTATTCTATTTCATACTGCATAAATCTGTACAAACTGCAGTTGCTTTCTGACCTTGTACTGTTAGCTAAAATCTTGCTTGTGCCTTGGAAATTTACTGAGAAACAGGTGATTTCTGCTTGCATTAGGAAAATAATGAATAGAACAATACTACTTGTATGAAACTTAGACAAGAAGTTCCGCTGTGCCATGAGAAAATACACAGCTGTAGAAGTTACAGATAATTAGTACAAAGCCTGCTTGAAAATATGAACTGCAGTCAGCATTTGCTTGTACCTGTATTAGAAAAGTACCTTTCAAAATAACACTGTACAATAGATGCTTGTAAATGGATTAATAGTCACCAAGGCTAGGTTGTTTTTCTGAAAAGTTTCTCACAAATCTAGTCATGTCAGCAGAAAATCTGAAGTAACATCTGCTGTAGAACAATGCTAAAAGTTGTGTTTGATTATGTCAGCTTAGAAGGCCATGTCTTGTAAAATAGTATAAGAATGAACATGCTTCCTGTTAGTAGTTAGACAAATCCTTGTGTTTGCATGTTTTTTTCTCCTTGCTGCAAGTAAATTAAAGTGCCTTAACTGAACCTTACGTGTATTGGTCTTTGAAGTTTTTTCCTTTGACAGATTGGTCCTTCGGACCGGAAACCTTCACTTCACCTCGGATCAGACAGGCCAGGTGGCTTGAAACCATACGGGGAAGAAACCACATTGGTTCTTCTTATTTGAAAAGTCCACCGACTGAATTGTCGTACAAAAGAGGCCAGCCACTTTCTGATCTGTGACTGAAGGACAGGTTTACTCGAACCAGGTGATCAGTCATGAAGGCTCAGGTAAGGTGAATCTACCTTCTTTTTCTGTTTTAGATCAGGGACTAGATTTCTATTTGTTCTGTTAAGACTTTATTTATAAGTCAGGGACAGAAAGATTACTGTCTTGTCATAGATCAGGGAAACAGAGCAGGTAGGCAGTCATTCTGAAGAGACTATAAAAACATCCGTGGTACCACGTTAAAAATAAGGTGTTACGAAATGATTAAAAGGGTAGAACAAAAATGGGTAATAATTGTACAAAAAGGTCCCAAAATCCGCCGTTAACCGAAGACGCGAAATACATGCAGTCACAGCATGCTGATAATATTAAATACTACTCAAAATGGGTTAATAAGTATGAATTTGATGGTAAACTAGAAAAATCCTCACTTGTCAAACTTGTCAAACAGCTTAAAACCAATTCCAGAGGTCGGGTAAAAAAGCAACGTCAATTAGGAATTCCTCAGGCACACAGGTGGATTGAGGAAGTAAACCGAAGGGAACAAAAGAGTAATAATTCAAAAGCAATGTTCTTAGATAAGGAGGACAATAACTTAGTAATAGCGTCAGCCCCTCCGCCTCCTTTACCAGAATATGAGGCAAGTGAACACGTTAGTCCACCCCTGCGATATCCTGCTGTCATTGCAAGTAGAGACACTACAAAAGTGAAACCGTTTATTAGAGATCCCGTCGAGACAAGGTCTCGAACATGGGCAGGAAACTCAAAAGGGGACATTGAGTTATATCAAATGGGTAGAAATTCATGATATATGAGTGAAATAGAAATATGCCCACTTATAGAAGTGCCTAATCCTCAGGCGGAGCAAGAAGGTCAGGACCCAACTATTCTAGTGTATAGACCCTGGATTCCGGAAGACATCCAGAAAGTCACTGAGGGAATTCCCCATCCAAAAGTTAATTTTAGAAAGTTCTTAGAAGATTTACAAGGAATGAGGCTGAGTTATAATTTAAACGGAGAAGAGGTAGAAAAAGTAGTCAGACAAATTGTGGGACCAGATTGGCACATGATTAGTGGTGACTGGAATCCCCATGATATTGCGCTCAGGCCCCTCCCACATAGCAGCGCAGAGTTAGACAACAGAGTGAAAGGTCTTACAGACCGAATCTCTGAGAAATGGAAGCCTAGGGCAAACTGGACGTGCATTAATCAATGCATCCAACAGGAAGGTGAAGCTATTGACCGATATTATGCCAGACTATTAGAATGTTTTAATAACCATTGTGGAATGCAGGTTCCTGAAGATCAGACTCATGATTCCCCATATGAGCAGCAGTTAAAGAATGCATTTTTGAAAGGCAGTATTGCACCTATAAGCAGCTTTACTACAAAACACATAGTAGATCATCGTACAAGCAGGTTACAATCATTGCTTGAATATGCTAGGCATGCCGAAAGGCATTTTAATAGCAAAAAGAAAAAGAAAGCACAAGTATTTTCTGTAGAAGATGGAGCAGAAGTATATGTAGTACAGTCCGGGAAAAAGGGCAAGAGAAATGCCCAGGGAAACAAACAATCTGATCAACGATCAGAGGACTTTGAAGGGCGAAAGAAAAGGGGTGAATGTTTTAAATGCAGTAAGAAAGGACACTTGGCAAGGGATTGCAAGAAAAACAAGAAGGCAATCACGAAGGATAAGGAGGGTGAGGACTGACTATATGATAGTCAGTAATCACTATAAGGGGATAGCGGAGAAAGGACAAATGAGTATGTGATAGAGGGAGTAGAGAATGTGACAGAAGAAATAGAGGAAGTGCAAGAAGTCACGGATAGTGAAGAAAATGAAATATTGAATTTGGCTTTATTGAGCTTAGAGCTCTATTTAGCAGACATGAAACCAGAAGTTACACTCCTAGTAGAAGGGAGGGAAGTCAGATTCTTGTGTGACTCAGGGGCATCACGGACCCTGGTACATCCCTCCAAACTGCCAGAGAATTCAGAGTCACCTGATTACATATTAGTGAAAGCAGCTAATGGACAGCTGTATCGGGAGCCCCTCTCCCATAATATTGTGATAACTGATCCTGTTTCAGGATGGACCCAGAAAAGCAAAATTGTTGTATCTGCAAAATGCCCAGTAAACCACTTGGGCAGAGACCTTATGCAGTTATTTGGTATAGCAGTAGTTCAGACTATGCAGGGTATGGAAGCACAGCGACAAATTGATACCTTTGCAGTGCAATCGGAGGGTGAGATGTTTTATTGGTACAGCCAGGACTTGGTTACGACTGGTCCAGGGGCGGTGACTGAAGAGTTGATGAACGTAGCCATCAGCAAGTTCCCCTCCCTTGACATTGATAAACAGCATTTGTTGCACTGTACTGTGTATTATTGTAATACACCAGGACCTGATAAGGAATATGAGCAAGAATTGTTTAGAAATCGTGCAAACAGATTGGTATTACGTAATCTGTACTGGGACACAGAAGGGAACAGTGTAGTCAGCTTTTCATTGCCCTAGGAGTTCTTTGCACTCTATAAATCTAATTGATTACCACATGTTAGCTTAATTAAGGACAAGAATGTAAAATGGGTAGACTTAGGAGAAAAAGTCACGAGATGGGAAAAACAGACAGAGTTAGAACTGTCAGAACAGGGAATACAAATGCAGAAGCTGAATTGGATAACTCAGACCGACCCAGCTGTACAATTGCAGCCTAGCAAGGACAGCTGATTAGCACTCCTATTGAAGGAGGAAGAGAATGCCTTACAAAATATACCAGAAAATCTCTGGTCAACAGGAAAATCAGATGTGGGACTTATTCGTACAGCAGGACCAGTTACTATTACACCAAAGTCAGCATTTAGACCACAAAAGAGACAGTATCCCTTAAGAAAAGATGCAGAGGTAGGAATCAAACCTATTATAGCAGCTTTACTTAAGGAAGGGATGCTGGTGGAATCTCCCAATTCACCATGTAACACACCCTTATTTCCTGTTAAGAAAGCGAATGGAGAGTGGCGTATGGTCCAAGATTTACAAGCTGTAAATGACACAGTAATACCAAGGGCACCTACGGTGCCAGACCCACACACCCTGTTGAATGATTTAAAACCTCAACAGAAATATTTTTCTGTGGTAGATATCAGCAATGCGTTCTTTTCAATACCGATACACCCTGACAGCCAGCATTGGTTTGCATTCACATTTCAGGGGAAAAGGTATACATATACGCGACTACCACAGGGGTATTGTGAAAGTCCAACAATATTCTCACAAGAAATGGCAAGCAACTTGGCGGGATTTACCCCATCAAGAGGTAGTCAGATTTTGCTTTATGTTGACGATATCCTGCTGGCGTCCCCCACCCAGCAAGATTGTAAAGAGGACACCATAGCGCTATTACAATTTTTAGTCACTGAAGGACATAACGTAAACAAAAATAAACTGCAGCTTTGGAAAAAAACAAGTTAAATACCTAGGATATGTAATATCCAAGGAAGGTAGGACATTAGATGAGGACAGAAAAATAGCGATTTTACAAGCACCAAAACCCACTACCAAGAAGGAAATGATGTCCTTCCTGGGTACGACTAATTTTTGTCGGAGTTGGATTCCAAACTATGCCTTGGAATCTACACCGTTGACTAACCTGATTTACAAAAAGCCTATGGCAGCACAGGATTTATTACAATGGACACCAGAAGCAGAATCTGCTTTCTGCAAACTGAAACAGCTAATAGCGTCCTCATTAGTTATGGGATTACCAAACTATCATAAACGTTTTTTCCAAACTGTAGATTGTAAGCAAGGTTATATGACATCAGTATTAACACAGCAGCATGGGGACAAGCAACGCCCTATTGCTTATTATTCATCACAACTGGACCCAGTGGCATGGTCTTTACCTCACTGTGTACAAGAAGTATTTGCAGCTGTAATGGCAGTACAGGCTTTGGCCTCAGTAGTGTTGTTCCACCCTCTCACATTGAGAGTGCCTCATGCAGTCGAGATTATTTTACTACAAGAAAAGGTAGCATATCTTTCCCCTGCTAGGCGTCTTTCCTGTATGACTATATTGTTGAGTCAACCTCATATGACAATTGAACGATGTATGACTTTGAACCCTTCTACCTTGCTCCCAACCCCTGCAGATGGCACACCACACAGCTGCCTGCAGGTGATTGAGCAAAAGACACTGCCTAGAAAAGATCTTACGGATGTTCCCTTGGATGATGCCGAGGTGACATACTACGTGGATGGCTCATGCAAAAGGGGTCCTGCAGGACAGAACCTAGTAGGATATGCACTAGTTTCTGATACTGACATTATAGAAGCAAAATCTTTACCACATAGTTTATCTGCACAGGCAGCAGAATTGATTGCCTTGACACGGGCATGTACCTTAGCAAAGGGTAAATGTGTAAACATTTTTACTGACAGCCATTATGCTTTTTCTACTGTACATGTTTTTGCACAACAGTGGAAAAATCGAGGAATGATAACATCTACTGGCAAACCAATCAATCATGCACAGTTTATTTTAGATCTTTTAGAATCTATTCAGTTACCTCAGAAAGTAGCTATTTGTAAATGCACAGCTCATACCAAGCAACAGGACAGGATTTCAAAAGGTAATGCGAGAGCTGATACAGCTGCAAAGCAGGCAGCTTCAGAAGTACTTCTTTTGAATGAGGAACTACAACCCTCTGAGATTTTAGACTTAGAAATGTTAAAGACAATGCAAACACTTACTATGCAAACTGAAAAACAAAGATGGGTAAAACGAGGAGCAATTCTCAAAAAGGGGCTGTACATCTCTAAAGAAGGGAAACCGATATTGCCGTCTAATTTGTTTAGATATGCACGTTATGAGCCATGGGTAGTGCCATGTCTTAACAGGGAGGATGGTACAGCTGATGAACCAAGTGTTCACAACGTACGGATTTACAAACTACTCTAAAAAATTTTGTTTGTTTTGCCACATCTGTAATAAACATCATGCACAATGGGCGTTAAAGCCCAAGCAAGGGAGTTTCCCTACACCACCGTATCTGTTTCATACTATTTGTATGGATTTCATAGAGTTGAATAAATGTGAAAATAAGAAGTATTGTCTTGTCATTGCAGATATGTTTTCCAGATGGCTGGAAGCCTTTCCAACTAAAAATCAAGACGCTACGACTGTGGCCAAAGTGCTTGTTAAAGAAATCATCCCTAGATTCGGCATTCTGGAAAGGATCTACAGTGACAATGGCACACACTTCGTGAATCAGACCATACAGCAGTTAAGTAAACATTTTTGTATTTCTCTAAAGAATCATTGTGCGTATCACCTGCAATCAGCAGGGCTAGTAGAGAGGCATAATGAGATTTTAAAGAGTAAGCTAAGAAAATTAATGACAGGAATGCAGAGAAACTGGGTGTACTGTCTGCCCCTGGCACTGTTGAGCATGAGAACTGTTCCAAATGCAAAAGGATTGACTCCTTTTGAAAAGCTCTTTGGAAGGGCTTACTATATACCTCAGTGGAAATCTCTCATGCCTGCAGACCAGGAAGCTGACAGTACATTAGCAGAGTATATGCGGAATTTGTTAAATTCTAAACATTTGTTGCAGTTAAATTCTGTTTCAGACAAAGAACGAACCAGACCGTCACAAGTGGCAGTGCCCCCTGGAGCGCCGATCTGGCTGAAGATAGTTAAGAAGAAAAATTGGGCATCTCCGAAGTGGGAAGGTCCATATCAAGTGATTTTGTCAACACCCACTGCAGTCAAAATTGTGGAGCGTGCCTCTTGGATCCACTTGATGCACTGTAAATTAGTTAAAAACTTTGAAATGGACAAAAATCTTGTTACATGCCAAGAGCAAAAATGATAGAGTCCAGAAGAAACAGGAATGCAAAACAACCCTCTCCTCAGAAATATTGCATAATCATCCTGTTAACTGTATTAGTGACAATAATCTTTTCGTTCTGGCCTTTTCTTTTCCCAGCCACACAGACTGAACTGAATAAACGTGAAGCGTTACTCATAAACTGGCATCCAAACTTTATCACTTACCAGGCAATTAAATATGTGTATGCTGAGACTTTCAATGTTTCGAATTGCTGGATTTGCACAGCTTTGCCGACAGCATACGGGGGGTTATTAATGACTACAGTCCCCCTAGGGGTCAATGAGACCTGGGAGAACTTGATTTATGATACTTCAACCATTACAGTACAAGATAAAATAGCATTGCACTTGTCTGTTCCACAAAAAGGAACTGTGTGTTTTTATAAAAATGATACTGTTCAGGTGGGTTGGAGCAATTGCAATGTGACTGTTCCTTATAGATGTTACACTAAAGGTAACAAAGTAGATCTTTATTGTAATACAAACTATGATTCATTTCTTGGATTGATGCACAAAACACTTGATGAAGTAAAACATAATTCTTTTCTTTATAAACAGCTGTCTATAATTGATAGAAAAATGTTTCATGCAGGGCGAGTGTACATTCATAGCAAGGTTACTACTAAAGTAGAGGATTGTTATTTTGTGTGTGGCAGAAAGGCATACAAATGGTTACCTGAGAATTGGTCCGGCAGTTGTTTTTTGGGTTACCTGGTTCCGGCCATATGGCACACTGCAGTTTTGCCTCATGGGAAAATTTGAAATGTCCGAGAAGTCGTCAAGAAACCTGTAAATCCAGTGGGACAAATCGATGCACGTTGGAAAGACCATCACTTTCTAGGCAAAGGACTGATACACATGGACTTGAGTGATAGCGTTATATTGTGGGCAGGCATATCACCAGCATATGGAGCAGTGAAATCGATCTGGGAGCTGAGAAAACTGTCAAAACTTATGGGACTCAATTCAAAACTTTCAAAACTTTTCAAGTCTTAAATTTAATGAGAACAAAACAAATGTATTGCTTATAAATGCTAATAAAAAAGATCTAAATAAAAAATACCATAAATATATCTCTACCGATAATATAATTAAATACTTGGGAATTATAATAACTAACAACCTAGATACTACAATTGAAACAAATTATAAAGAGACCTTAAATAATATTAAAAATCTAATACAAAGATGGAATAAATTCTTCTTTTCAATGGAAGAAAGGCTTTATATAATTAAAATGATCATATTTCCAAAAATTCTTTATGTCATACAAGCTTGTTCTTTGCCACCAGCTAAATCGCACCTAAAACAATTAAATGATTTAATGGTAAGATTCCTATGGTATCCAAAAAAACCAAGGATAGTTATGAAGTATCATCTAGATGATTGGGATATAGGTGGCATAGGTTTACCAGACATAGAAATATATTTGCATTCATCCATTATTAAAACGATATCATTATGGCTAAATACAAAATATACATCAAAATGGAAGCTAGTTCATGCGAGAATCTGGTTAAAATCAAAATTTGTAGTAGCAAATAAGTATACAGATTTCAAACCAAACAATTTTCTATGGCTGATGAAGGAATATATGATGATACATAAAAATAAAAATATAAGTTCCAAATACATTACTTATACATTAAACATTTTCCAAAATCTTATTAATAGCAATCCTGATATTAAAGCATGGTCATTTCTTTTATATCCAGTAGCGTACACACAAGGTAATATAATAACATTTAATATGGAAGTAGTCAACATGCTTAAAGAAAAGGGATTAATATATTGGCATCAATTGCTAAACTCTGGAAAACCTCTGACAATAGACCAGATTAAATAGAAATTAAATATGGAAGATAGTTTGTGGTTACATGTACAAGAATTAAGACAGTATATATATTAAGCAAACAAGAAACAATGCAACCATCAATAAGACAAAATGTTCCTAACCTTATAGAACATATAATATTACTAACGAATCAACCCATTACTGGAAAGGGATACTTATCATCTATTTATAAAACAAACATAAAAATAAAAATGCATAATAATGACAAAATATGGAATTATTATAGATCAGTTAATGGACATGTGCCAAATGACAGAGATAAAAAACTAATTCTTCTCTCTCCAAAGCAGACATCACTTTCATTACATTGGAGACTTTTACGTGGCAATTCATACACAGATCTTATGTAACCCCTCATAAAATGGAACTTATGTTTAAGAAAAATATTGGCTGCTGGAGATGTGATTTATCAATAAAAGCAGACTGGCAACATATGTTCTACGAATGCCATTTGATTAAACCATATTGGGATAAAATAAATTATTTTCTGCAAATGGTATTCAATGATAAATTCCAGATTTCCAAATCTATTATTTTGTTTAATGCACCTGTACCCGACTGTGTGCCAAGAACAAAATATGTAATCTTATGGACTCTCCTAGCTATTGCAAGGAAGAACATTACATCAAACTGGAAATCCAAAGCTTCTCCAACTTTTAAGCAATTCATGAATATGGTGTCAGCAGTATCGCAATTGGAAATGAACACTATTAAAGGAAGAACTGAAAGAACTACATCATTATACGTAGCATGGCAAAAAGTAACTGAAATACTGGAGAATAATGACTGCAGCAGATTATAATCAGGAAACAATTGTATAGAAAGTCAATTATATGTCAGCAATAGACACCCTTGTAAATACTTTATTTTGGTTTTAATGTTTGATATCTGTTTAGAGGTTTTAGCCTACCTTTTTAAATAATTTGTAAATACTTCATTGTCATAAATAACCTGCATTCATGTTTTCTTGTTTTTGGAAATTAATAAAAATATTAAAAAAAAAAAAAAAAAAAAAAAAAAAACTTCTCGAAGTAATGAGCAACGCAACTTTTTCTGCTCTCGAATTGGTGACTGATGGACTGAATGCTATGAGAACTGTAGTGCTCCAAAACCGCATGGCTCTCAACTTCACCCTAGTGGCGAGAGGTGGTACGTGTGCTTTAATCCAAGAAGAATGCTGTTTGTATTTTCCTGACCATAAACATGAGATAGACAATCATATTGAGGTAATTCAGCAAGTGTCAGCCATGACCAAACCAGTCCCAAACTCACTGATGGACTTTTTCCAGAAATGGTTTGGGGGGTGGGGTACCATCCTAATGAACATCCTGATTGCCATTTGTGTAGGTATGCTCCTACTGGGAGTATGTGTTTGTTGTGGTATCCCCTGCATGAAAAGACTGATTAAAGATGCTATAGACATGTCAGTTTCTGAAACCTTATATCAAAGTACTGAGTTTGAAGAACTGTTAAAAGACTAAAACCTTCCATAAGTCTAAACTGAATGACTCTATTAACTGCAAATCCTGAGTGGAAGAGGTTATTTATTTATTTATTTATTTATTTCCAGTTTGATAACCGGGGAAGTCCACTGGGCCCGAAAGCCCATTTTCAGTGGAGGCCCGGGGAGAAAAGCTCCATAAAAATACATTACACACAAAAACACTCTGTGTTCTAACAGATTAACACTTTAACAATTTCCAAAAATGTAGTACATTTGGCAGTATACTTCAGAAATTAATATAATTATGAAACTGTATTGTTAGTGAAGTAGAGAGAGATAAAAGGAAATTATATATAGATCTTGAATGCAAGAGCAGTAAAACAGATGAGAAGTGAAGAAGATGCAATGAATTTAAAGGAGAAGAGGTGACAGGAGGAAGATGAAAAAGTATGGATAGACCAATATTCATGTTGTGTTTGAGTCAAAAGTATACCTTATGACAAAGGCAAAAGATTCAATTGTGAGACTAGACCTGCAAGTGGGCAGAGGGAGGAGAACGCTTAAAAGGAATAAATACAGGGTTTAATCAGGAAGAGAGTGGTGATAAAGAAGTAGAGGGAGGGGTGCCAAGGTGAGCAATCTAGGTAGGAAGTATACAATTACATTTCCAGTTTTGGGAGAGGTGAGAATGGAGAAGAGCTTTGAAGTGTTCATAGCTTGTAGTGACTCTTAGAAGTAAAGGAAGCAAGTTCCATTTTTTAGCTGTAGTATAGGAAAGTAGAAGTTGGCCAGGGGGTCGTTTGGGTTTGTATACTGAAATACGATTCTGGTGGCTGGATCTTAGGGGCCTGTGAGGGGTATATAAGGGCAAGATGTTAGATAATGCAGGGCAAGCAGTAGGTTTAAAAATTAGTTTGTGTGCAGTAGTAAGTTGGAGGTAATTGAGGAGATTAGGGAGTTCTAGCCATTGGAGACTACGGAGGCAGATGCAATGGTGTGTAGAATGAGTGGAGTTAGTAGCAATTTGGCGATTTTGTAGTAGCAACTTTCAAGTTTTGAGGAGATAGAAAAGGAGAGATTGGTTAGAAGAGGAGCACCATACAGTAGTGAAGGAAGAAGGTAGGTAGTGGAGAGTTTGTCTTGTAGATGGAGTAAGAAAGTTGGCATTTCTATAAAGCATACCAAGCTTCTGATGTGTTTTTTATGTTTAGTTGAATATGAGTATTAAATTTCAGGTGTTCATCAATGGTAACTCCAGTAATTTTGCACAACTAACAACATCTACTGGGGACTGGGAGGCTGGAAATTTTGAAGGATGACTTATCAAGAGTCAGAGCTTTTGAGGAGGAGAAGAGAATGATATGGGATTTATTGGCATTGAGGGAAAGATGGTTATTAAGCATCCAATTTTCTGTCGTTGTGAAGGCCAATTGGGTTTTGGCTTGAAGCTCGGGAAGGCTAGGCGCAGAGCAGATAACAGTGGAGTCGTCTGCATATTGTACTATTTGAGACTGAGGAATTGAAGAGTGGAGATCATTGATAAAGATATTAAAGAGCAGTGGCCCGAGAATAGAGCCTTGAGGGACTCCGGTAGGGGTAGGTAAGAATTCTGAGGTACCAGTCTTCCATTTCACAGCTTGGGATCTATCTGAGAGATAACTTTTGAACAAAGAAAGGGAGTTGTGGGAGAGATTGAGGTTAGAAAGATGGTTGAGAAGGAGTGTGTGGATATTGTGTGAATGCCTTGGAAAGGTCAAGTAGAACAGTGGAGACAATATTTCCAGAATCACGGGCATGGTTGATAATGTCTAGGAAGGAAAGGAGAGCAGTTATGGTACTGTGGCCAGGCGAAACCCATGTTGAGTAGGAGAGAGGAGATGGTTATTGAGGAGGTGAGGCATGAGTTGCTGGTGGATACATTTTCAAGGACTTTGAAATAGGGGAAAGAATGGCTATTGGGCGAAAGTTAGAAATGTTATTATTTTTGCCTCCTTTATGGAGGGGCAGAATGTGGGCAGCTCGCCAAAGTTTGGGAACATAAGATTCTTGGATGGATCTATTGATGAGAATGCTGATAGGTATGGCGATCCCGTCTGCTGCAAGCTTGAGAAAGAGTGATGGGATGTTATCGGGGGCATTGGAGCATGGTTTGAGTTTGGAAAGAAGTTGTTTGATACTGGTGGTAGATACGGGTTGTAGAATAAAGGTGGGAGGGTGGTTATGAGAGCTGGAGTGAGGGATGGAAGGTGAAGAAGGCTTTGGGCTTGGGATGGGGGAGGAATTGGAGAAGGATTTAGTCAGTTCTGCTATGGAGCTGGTAAAAAAGGAGTTGAAGAGTGTTGCAATTTCTGTGTCAGTCTTACTGTTGTCTGGACAGGGATTGGATTTAGTACCTGGGTGCAAGAGGGAATTGATGGAATTCCAGAACTTTTTGGGATTATTTGTGAGAGTAGACTGAAGTTTGTTGTAGTATGATTTTTTATCTTTTATAATAAGTTTTTTTGCAAGATTGCGGAGTTGCTTATATTGAAGTAAAGAAGCTGTGTTTTTATTTTATTGTATTGTTTCCAAATTTTGTCCCTTTGTAGCATTATCGTTTAGTGTCCTTAGTTAGCCAAGGGCAGAGTTGAACTTTATTCGTTTTGTTCGAGGAGGGGCTTGGGAGTTTAGGATTTTAAGGAAGGTAGAATTGAAGACTTCTAGGGCTTCATCTAGGGAAAGAGTGTTTAGTGATTCCCAGTTTGTTAGTTTAAGGGTTTCAGAGAATACTGAAGGGTTAAAATTAGTTAGGTTACGGGAGTGGGCATATTGATGTTGGTGTGGGAGCTGTTGGGTATTTCGGTTAGTAAAGGCTGGGAGATGGTCACTTATTGAGTCTGGTAAGGTACCAGAGTTGGAGATATTGTTAGGGTGGCTGACTAGAATCCAGTCCAGGGTGGACCCTGGAGGGTTAGTTTTGTTACGTCTGGTAATGTTGTTTATTAATTGAGTAAAATTATAAAGATTGATAGACTGAGAGGGAGTATTATTATTAATTGTATTCCAATCAATATTGACATCACCTAGAATGTATGTCTAGGTTAGGAGAAGAAAACAAACTGTTTATGCTTATTTTGAAAGTAGAATAAAAGTATTAATAGGGGGGAAATGTTAGAAAAATATGTATTAATGTGTGTATTAGCAATATGCTTAGTGAATTTAGAAGCTTGAAAAGAGTTAACACATTTATTCTATTTCATACTGCATAAATCTGTACAAACTGCAGTTGCTTTCTGACCTTGTACTGTTAGCTAAAATCTTGCTTGTGCCTTGGAAATTTACTGAGAAGCAGGTGATTTCTGCTTGCATTAGGAAAATAATGAATAGAACAATACTACTTGTATGAAACTTAGACAAGAAGTTCCACTGTGTCATGAGAAAATACACATCTGTAGAAGTCACAGATAATTAGTACAAAGTCTGCTTGAAAATATGAACTGCAATCAGCATTTGCTTGTATCTGTATTAGAAAAGTACCTTGAAAAAGTAACACTGCACAATAGATGCTTGTAAACGGATTAATAGTCACCAAGGCCAGGTTGTTTTTCTGAAAAGTTTCTCACAAATCTAGTCATGTCAGCAGAAAATCTGAAGTAACATCTGCTGTAGAACAATGCTAAAAGTTGTGTTTGATTACATCAGCTTAGAAGGCCATGTCTTGTAAAATAGTATAAGAATGAACATACTTCCTGTTAGTAGTTAGATAAATCCTTGTATTTGCATGTTTTTGTCTCCTTGCGGCAAGTAAATTAAAGTGCCTTGACTGAACCTTACGTGTATTGGTCTTTGAAGTTTTTTTCCTTTGACACAAGGTATATTTGGATTTGATAATGAAGACCTTTCAGCAACCAGTGGAAGACATAATGAGTATATCCCAGGCATCTGCATCAAAAATACAACACCAGCACTTTGATACCTTGTTGCAATATGTTGTGAAGAGTATGTGGTTTCAACACACTACAGAGGAGAAAGCCAGCACAACAAGGACTTTTTATTACATTGACTATTTTGATGAGGTATTTGCGGGGGCATATACTGCAACCACATTTCAATAATGACTTCATCTAGGGAGAAGAAAAGAAGGTATATCAACCGCAAATGGTGCTACTCTATTAAATGCCAAGTGATCTGTAATGCACAGGGTATAATATATCTGCATCCACCCAAACAGTGTCTGCTACTCCCACATCTGACACATGTGACATATATCAGCAGTTCATGTTGAGTGACTTTATCCTGGGACAGCATCTTGGAAAGGCTGGATATGCCCTGGAGTCATGGTTAAAAAGAACTATTAGAAATCTTGAGACCATGTCAGAGAAAAGCTACAACAATGCCCTTGTCACAGACCCATGCTATTGTTGAACATCTGTTGGCCTAATGAAGGGATGTATCTGGTGTGTGTGTGTGTGCACGTGTGTGTGCGCACGCGTGTGTGTGCGTGTGTGTGTGTGTGTGTGTGTGTGTGTGTGTGTGTGTGTGTGTGTGTGTGTGTGTGTGTGTGTGTGTGTGTGTGTGCTCGTGTCATGCAGTATGCCACTGTCACTTGCTGTAAGATATTTTCAGTTTGAACAATATTATGTAACTTAATTATACTAAGCAGCTGCAGCATGGCATATGCATTCAGGAGAATGAGGAAGTCCCAGACTCAGAAGTGGGGGAGGTACCAGATGAGCATTGGCCTCATTAGGCCAATTATTGAATATAATGCCCCTTTGCATGCATCTGTCCAGACACATGTAACAACTGGAGTCCCCACCGGGATACCTTATTAAAAGGATACAAAGCCTAAACAACATGTCCTACACAGACTGACTCAAATTTCTGTCACTATACTCAGTATAAAACAGACTCCTAAGAGGTGACCTGTTTTTGGCATGCAAAGCATACTCTGACCCGTTACTGCTGGATTAGCTGTACATCAACAAATCAAATCACATTAGAAATACTCAATCTAGGGATCTAAAATTCTTCTGCAACATCAACAAAGCAGTTTAGAGGGGCAGGTATATTTCACAAAGGATACTGCTGCTTTGGAACAGAATTACCATCCAAGTTCAACCCTGTCCATATTCAAGTGCAACTTAGATTTATGGATGGGAAATGAAATTGGAAAGATTTATTGAATGTATTCTCTCAACATTATATGATTTACTTATGACAGGCTTGTTGAATTATGATTTATATAAATATTTTCTAGTTCATAAACCACTGTTTCCTGTTTTGTATGGTCTTCCAAAGGTGCACAAAGATTCATTGTGATCATCCATGAGACCTATTGTCTTAGGTTATGGGTGGTTGACTGAACCACTTTCCATATATGTGGAGAAGAAGTTTAGACCAATCTTGGAAAAGCACCATCAGTTTTGTGAGACACTAATGACTATTTGAACTCTCTTTCTGAATATGTTAGGAGTTCTAATTGTGTATCTGACTGTTTGCTGGTCACGATGGACATTTGATCCCTTTTTACCAATATTCCTAACAATACAGATGTAGAATATGTTAGGTTATTCTTAACCAAATGTAGTGATTATTCACCCACACATTAGTTTAATTTGTTTTTAACTTGAGCTTATACTTGAAAATAATGTTTTCATCTTTGAAGATCAATGTTATCTTCAAAGACATGGCATAGCGATGGGCACAGTGTGTGCCAACAGCTATGCCAATATGGTTTTAGGGTTTTGGGAAATGGTGGATGTCTTTTCAAATGAATATTTTAACTATATTAAGTATTATAAATGATTTGTTGATGATGTGCTTTTGTTTGGAATTGTAATGTGTCTAGTTTACAAGAGTTTATAGCTTATCTTGAAGGTACCACTGGCTTTTTGAAATGTGTGATGAATTATTCCCTTTACAATGCAGACTTTCTTGATGTGACTGTATTTAAGTCTAATAATGGCTGTTTTAATACTAAATTGTTTAGGAAACATGTAGGAGAAATAATATATTGCATAGATCCAGCATGCATCCTAGGTTTGTATATACAAATATTATGAAAGGTCAATTCTTACAGGTATAGCATCTCAATAATGAGGATGGGAATGGGATCCTGTAACATATGTTTAATGAATTAGGTGAAGAGTTTATGGGGTCTATATCAGAACATCGAAGTTTTAAAATTTCAAATGTTCTAATATCAACCCGTTTTGAGTGAACGCTAAAAATAGTGAAGCTGCAGAACACCAAATACTTTCCTAGGGAAAGAATTCAGTTGGCCGGTTCTGTGGCTTTGCTATTTTCAGCGCTGTGGTGGAAATTTGAGGGTCCGGTTCAGGTAAGTGTGTGATTGTGTGGTTGTTAGGATTAGGGCGTGGGTTAGGTGAGTTAGGGTTAGGGCACGGGTTAGGTGAATTAGGGTTAGGGGAGGGTTAAGTGAGTTAGGGTTAGGGCACTGGTTAGGTGAGTGTGCGATAGTGCTGGACCGTAGGGTTAGGGTTTGGGATAAGGTAAGTGGATAGATAGTAATGTATGTATAGTTTAGTGTAGGGTTAGTTGTAGGATTATAAGTGTATGTGTGTGGATTGAGGTTTTTTAGGTGTGCTTGTGTTGTTTGCATGTGTTTCGGAATAGCAAATTTTTTCCCAAGGAAAAAATTCGCTATTCTGAATGTTCGATATTATGTGGTTTAGATATCTTTGGTTCAATGAAATAGCATTCGCTATTTTCATCTTTCGATATTGTGATATAAACACAAGTTTACGCAGAGAGGGTATTCTAGGGAAGATGTCTCTGAAGTTAGGGAACAGGTGCAGTTGGCTAGACATGGTAGAGCGAGACCATATTTCTCTGTTACAGACGAGACCACTGCTACCTCAGATTCAACATCTTTTCATCAATCAGCAATGACCAGAGTTCCTTTAATCTACACTAGCAATGTTCAGCTAGTTTGTGATCTGGTGAGAAAGAACTGTTCTATAGTAATAACTGATGAAAAACTAAAATCAATTGTAGGCTCAGAACTAAAGTTTACTTTTAGAAATAAGAAATCTCTAAAGAGATGACTCTTGTTATAAATGGCGATTGAATGCTGACACTCTTCCCTGTGGTAAATGTAAGGTCTGTGATTTTATAGATAGTGTTACATGTTTTATCCATTCTGTCACTAAGAAGAGGTTTTATGTAAGGGTTACTGCTGATTGCGGGTCTATATTAGAGCACCGAAAAGACAAAACCGTGAACACTCACATGAGCGAAAATGCCAGAAATCGAAAGTGTGATTGTGGGGTCGTTTTACAATGAGGAGTGGGATATTTGCCCTTTCCTCACTGCAGTGCAACGTCAGAGTTGGAATATACAGTTAGTGGGTGTGTGTGGGGTGAATAGCAAGTTTGATTACCAGCATTTTCGCTCATGTGAGCATTCCCGGTTTTGTCTTTTCAGCGTTCTAATATAGACCCCTGATTGCACTACTAAGAAATTGGTTTATCTGGCCAGGTGCATCTCTTGTCCCTGTATATATGTGGGGAAGACTAATCTCTCTCAGACAGCATGTTTTGCAACATCAGTATAACATCAGGAGATGGGATCCTACTAATGCATTAACAAAGCATACTGAAATAAATGTTAAAACACATATGTTTAGATTTTTAGCAATACATTTTACGTTTGAAGATCTGTGAGTGGGATATATAACTAATAAGATGAAACAAACTGAAATGAGATGGACAGTTCTACTACAAACTGATAAAAACTTTAGTTTAAATGGTATGGTACCTTTAAAACCATTACTGACATCTAGAAGTTTATGTTATTGATTGTTTTAATTATCTAATTTATTGATTGAATGAGTGAATTGGTTTGTGTATATACAGTATTTGTTGCTTTTAGATTACATTTTTATGGTCTGATGAAGCATCACATTGACGTGAAAGCACTTACCTAATCTATTAAAATCGTTTGCAAGAAATCGTGTTTGGGTAGTTCTTCATTCTTACTGTGCATATTGTTTCTTGTCTGTTGAACTGGTCTTCACACACAGTGCATATCTGTTTTTATCCTTACTAATGGACATAGGCAGCTCCTAAATGCTTTATCCCATGCATGGGTCCCTTCAAATTATTTATGGTATAATCCCAGCTATTCTCATTAGGGGTAATATATAATTATCCACAATGGGATGGGTAAAGCTAATCTATAACCAAATGGGATAGGTTATTTTGAGTACATAAAGGGAAAGTGGCCTACAAGGGCAGTTAGCCTAGTACTTAACTATGAACCTGTGAACCTATGAAGAGCCTATGAAGGAGTCAGCTATGACAAAACGTATGCCAGGCAGAGGCAGTGCAGAATGCTGTGGCCCTGACTAAGAGGAAGTGTCTGGTTCATAACTATGTGCCCAAATAAGCTATTAAACAGAACAATGAAAAAGATGCATGCACACCTTCACCCAGACTGGGCTAAGCCATTTATAAAATGGTCGCAGTGTGGATCGAGCATAGGCTGTCCAAGTAACAAAGAACAGAGGGTAAGGCTCTATTATTATATGTACTGGTAAGGAAAGCCACAGTGGCAAGTGTCATCAGTGGACTGTTTTCAGTATGGTGGTGAGTTTGAAAAGTAATTTGCAATGTGTGTTTCAGACCTGTATTAGGCTGGTTGGGAGACTAGGGTAGACTGGCCAGGGAGGGTTTCTGTCTCTTTTGCTGTGACAGTATGTGGAGATGGTCAGTGCAGAAATCTATGTGAGTGGCTTCTGGGTCACAGCCTCAGCAGGTATTGCAGCACTGTACCAAGATCTGATGGACAGGTCCAAGGGAAATGTATACACAGAAAATCGCACATCCCCCATCTATAAGAACATTTACTCTCAAGTGGGCCAGAAAAAAGTTGTTAACCATGTTTGGGGGGGGGGGGGTCAGCTCTGTGACTGTGAGCAGTGTGACCTATGTCATGGATGGAATTAGCATGAACACACCTCCTGCATGGACACTCATATAGCAATGTAGATGCCTCAATACCCTGTAGTTGAAGGGGTGGAGGTATTTGGCAATATGTCTGCCTAAACATGGTCTTCACCCTCCTTTGGTGGACATTCCTCTTGAAATGGATGTGGACCTGCCATGATATCTGGCTGCACAGAGGCACCTTTAGTGCACAAACTCCCTGAATTACATATACATGACATTGCACTCTCAGAGGTCTTCACACAGACTATGTACTGCCCCTACCAGCTGAGTAAAGCCTATGCTTATGATATGCTGTATTTGTATGGCTCTGCATAACACCTGTGTTGTGTTTATTGAAACACCAACTCTGAGCGGTGGACAGTACCTATGGCTTGCTCTGCCACCATAACAATATCTTTGCACTTGTACACTGTACACCTATGGCTTCATTTTGCTCAAAAGGGCATGTAGCAACCTATGACGAATCTGCCCCAGATGAGGATATCTCTCCTTGGATAGATCTGTCTGCATCTTCACATCCGTTATAGTCTCCTTTGATTTGTGGATTTGGGTGCACAAGCACAGACGCTATGCCCATATAATGAAGTTGAGATATGGACATCATATTTCCCATCCTCAGTCCTAACACTATGACCCCCAACTATTCTAGGATTTGGCTACCATAATCATCAGAAATGGACAGTTTTCCAACATCAGGCAGCTGTAAATGCAAGCTGAAGGAGATCAAAAATACTGCACCTGTTAAAATGCCAAAATGAATCACCAAAACTGAGTAAGAGCCCTCATGAATATCTAAAGACCAGTGATTGAAAAAATGCCACTTAATATAGTAGCCTGGGAATTTAATAATCAGCATACCTTGTGCCACTGGCCTCCACATCTAGATCGCTGATATTCCTGCAAAAATATTTGTCACAGTTCTAAGTTGTACTATATCAGACATTTACCTACTGTGACCAATACTTGTCCATGTTAAGATATACCCACCAACAATTATTAAGGGTATGCCAGTAAGGATTATAGAACTATTCAGAACTCCACTGAGTGACTGCAGGAACAATTCCTTCTCTGTTAAGGGTGATTTGGTCATTAGGGTGCCTACCATTTCTCCCTGCCCCGGTAGGAAGCTTCACGCCTTGCAGCCCATATCATGTCAGTGGCCAATGTCTAACTTGTTCATATACCTTCAAGGGTATAACAAAGCAAAAGAAGCTTCATAACAACCACTGGGAGCACCTGACTGGGGGCTCCTAATATGTTCCCCAATATAAAATGTATGCCAGACACACTATTGCCAGGGCAGTGTTGAAAGCTACTAGCGTAGTCCGCTCTGTTGAGCAATGCTGGCATGACTACAGTGACCTACATACTTGCTACTATATGTACATACACTATATCTATCTATATACAGTGTATGTATATATATATATATATATATATATATATATATATATATATATATATATATATATATGTGTGTGTGTGTGTGTGTGTGTGTGTGTGTGTATATGTGTGTGTGTGTGTGTGTGTGTGTGTGTGTGTGTGTGTGTGTGTGTGTGTGTGTGTGTGTGTGTGTGTGTGTGTATGGTTCCCATTCAGAAGCTCAACTCTTCAGAAAGTTGCACATCCTATGGCTGAGACCAAATGATCAACATTCTGAAATGCTGAAGCTTTTTAATGGAGATTGCAGTACAGTGGGGATTGAGGAATTTACCCTTTTCCCCACTGTAGTGCAGTTTTTGGAGTTGGTATATATGATATGTAGGGGGTGCGGGGGGGTGAACCTTCACATGGGGATTCGGGGGGGGCTTGCTGTCAGGCAAGAACGTTGACTTGTGTCGTTTTCTGAAGTTCATCTTTTTGGAAAGTCGATCATATGGTCTTGACCAAACAAAACTGGAATTTTTTGAACAGTCAAGTTTCTGAATGGGATGTCTATATAAACAAACACACATGCACACACACACATATCTACATATCTATATATCTATAGCTATATATATCTATATATCTATATATGGGTCCCATACAGAATGCCAACAGCTCACAACGCCGACACTCATATGGCCGACACCATATGGTCGACGTTTAGAATATCGACAATAGGGAAACACTATCTCCCAATAGTGCAGAATGGAAAAATTTCCATTCTTGCACTGTAGTGCCATCTCGGAGTTGGTATATTAAAGGTACGGTGGGTGTGGGGGCGGAACCTTTGTGAAGTTCTGGCGCTGTCGATATTGTGATTGCCGACCATATGTCATTGACCATATGGGTTGGGTGACGGTGTTTTGGGCTGTTGGTGTTCTGTAGGTGATCCATATATATATATATATATATATATATATATATATATATATATATATATATATATATATATATATATATGTATATATCCACCAGAAACTTGAAATACTCTGTAGATACAAAGGACTTCTTAACTCCTCAGCTAAAACTATATCATCCACTACATACCTTTTACCTTCCCCTCCTATATGGTGCCCCAACCCTCACTAACTTCCAAAATTGCTAAATTTGCAACTAGCTCTAAAAATAATTCCCACCACTGTACTGCTCTCCATTCTCTCAAATGGCTTGGAGCTCCCACACCCTCATAGCTACCTATAACTTATTACTACCTACAATCTGATATACAAACCAGAAAACTGTCTTGACCTTAGCTTTATCCTCCATAACTACCTACCCAATAGATCACTCAGAAGACAAACAGCTGCTTATGACCCATAAACCTAACAAATCTCACTGTAAAAGCCTCTACTCATACTTGGTTGCAAAAGGTTGAAATTCCTTACCTGAGTATATTAGGTCTGTCCCTACTCTACCTTAATTTAAATACAAACTAAGGGAAGATTTATCCAAAACCTGGTTCTGCTCATATTTTATTCTAGGCTGAACCTCTCTTCAAAACACCGACTATCTAACTTTCCAATTTCTTATCAAAGTACTAACCCTTAGCTTCCTCTGTATCAGTATTTCATCCTTTCGATCTGCTCCTATCTTTGCTACAAAATATTTCATACCTGCTGCTTCTTCCTCCCTCCTCACCTCCAACCACGTGTCAAAGGAAAAATATACTTTAAAAATTATCAATACACGGTAGGTTCAGGTTAAGCCACTTTAATCTTGCAGCAAGGAGACAAAAACGCGCTAATACAGAGTTTGTCATCATCATTTCGTAGTGATTGTTTTTACAATATTCTGCTTGTATTATCAATTTTTGTGAGAAACTTCCTAAGAAAAACAATGTGGCCTTGGCTACCACCGGTTAGATATATGCAATGTTACCATTCAAGGTACTATGGCTAATTTGAGCACAAAACAAGTATAGATTGCAGTTCATTTATCCAACAGTCCTTTGTCTATGTTATTTCTAACTTTTGCAGCTGTGCATGTTCTCATACTTTGAACAGAGCTGATTGTTTAAAATCATTACATTACAGAATATAGCATTGTTCATTCTTTGCTTCCTGACCTAGCAGATAATCACCTGCTTCTCAAGTACATTTCCAAAAGGCATAAACATGAATATTGCTGTGTTAGCAATTACTAGGTCAGAGGGCATCTTGCAAGTTTCAGAAAGCACACTGCAGTTTCAAAAGCATCTTTTAGTCTCATATAAAACTAAGCTGTATATAAAATAGTGCATATAAAATAGAATGAAAAACATGTTAACTCATTTAGTTTCTAATTAGCATTAAGCACACACATTAAGAATAAACAGGTTGCTTCTTCTCCTAACCTCTTTCATTCAGGATTTGCGGTTAAGAGAGTTATTCAGTTTAAACTTATGAAAGTGTTTCACATTTCAACAATTCTTCAATTTCAGTACTTTGATACAAAGTCTCAGAAACTGATGTATCTATGAATTCTTTGATTAACTTTTTCATGCAGGGAATACCACAACAAATGCATGCTCCTAATAGGAATAATCCCACACAAATGGCAATCAGGATGTTCATTAGGATGGAACCCCACCGCCCAAACAAATTCTGGAAAAAGTCCGTCAGAGGGTTTGGGCCTGGTTTGGTCATGGTCGACACTTGCTGGATCACCTCAAGATGGTCGTTTATTTTGTGCTGGTTGTCAGGAATGTACGAACAGCATTCTTCTTTTATTAAAGCGCATGTACCACCTCTCGCCGCTAGGGTGAAGTCAAGAGCCATGCGGTTCTGAAGCACCACAGTTCTCATAGCATCCAGTTCATCAGTCACTAATTCAAGAGCAGAAAAAGTTGCATTGCTCATAACTTTGAGAAGTTTAGACAGTTTTCTCAGCTCCCAAATCGATTTCACTGCGCCATATGCAGGGGCTATGCCAGCCCATGATATAATGGTGTCACTCAAGTCCATGTGTGTCAGTTTATCTTTGTTTTTTATGGAGTTATGGTTTCTCCATCCTGCTTCGATTCATCCTACTGGATTCTCAGGTCTCTTAATCGGACTTCTAAGTTTGCTGCTGACCTCTCTGACGTTTCAAATTTTTCCCTGAGGCAAAGCTGCAGTGTGTCGTATGGCCGGAACCAGGTAACCCAAAAAACAACTGCCGGACCAATTCTCAGGTAGCCATTTATATGCTTTTTTCCCACAAACAAAATAACAATTCTCTACTTTAGTATTGATATAAGCTTGCCCTGCATGAAACATTTTCTTATCAATAATAGAAAGCTGTTTTAAAAGAATAGGATTATGCTGTATCTCATCAACACTCTTATGCATCTTTGCAAAATATGCATCATAGTTTGTATCACAAAAAGTTTTAGTCTTACTAGGTTTAATATAACATATATAAGAAACAGTCACATTGCAATTGCTCCAACCCACCTGAATAGTGTCATTTTTGTAAAACATACAATCCATATTGTGTAACAGGTAGGTACAATGCTATCTTGTCTTGTGACTTCACAGGTGTAGTATCAAAAATCAAGTTTTCCCAGGTCTCATTGACCCCTAGGGGGACAGCAGTCATTAATAATCCCCCGTATGCTGTCAGTATAGCTGTGCAAATCCAGAAGTTCGAAACATTGAAAGTCTCAGCATACACATATTTAATTGCCTGGTAACTGTTAAATTTTGGATGCCAGTCTATGAGTGATGCATCCTGTTTGATCAGTTCAACTTTTGTGGCTGGGAAAAGGAAAGGCCACAACAAAAAGATCAATGTTATCAGTATGGCTATCAGAATAATCATGCAAATTTTCTGAGGTTGTTCTGCATCTCTATTTACTCTATACCTGGTCATTTTGTTCTCGTTGTACAACAGTAACAAGGTTTTTGTCCAGTTCAAAGTTCTTAACCAGTTTACAGTGTGTCAAATGAATCCAGGACGCTCGCTCTGTGATCTTGACTGCAGTGGGTGTCGATAGTAGTACCTGGTATGGCCCTTCCCACTTCAGAGAACTCCAGTTCTTTTTCTTCATGACCTTCACCCAGACCCATGCGCCTGGGGCTACTGCTGCTTCCGATGGTCTGGTTTGCTCTTTATCTGAAACAGAATTTAACTGCAAAAGTTTGTTATTCAAAAATCGCCTCATATACCCTGCAAGTGAACTGTCAGCCTCCTGCTCTGCAGGCATGAGAGGTTTCCATTGAGGTGTATAATATGCCCTCCCAAACAGAACTTCAAAAGGAGTTAACCCTTTTGCATTTGGAACAGTTCTCATGCTCAACAGTGCCAGAGGTAAACAGTGCACCCAGTTCTTTTGTGTCTCACTAATCAATTTTCTAAGCTTGTTTTTCAAAACCCCATTATGCCTCTCTACTAATCCTGCAGATTGGGGGTGGTATGCGCAATGATTTTTCAGAGAAATCCTGAAATAATGGCTAAGTTGTTGTATAGTTTGATTTACAAAGTGTGTGCCATTGTCACTATAAATCTTCTCCGGTATGCCAAATCTAGGAATAATTTCTTTAACGAGGACTTTTGCAACAGTAGCTGCATCTGGATTTTTAGTTGGAAAAGCTTCCATCCATTTGGAAAACATATCTATAATGACAAGGCAGTACTTCTTATTTTCGCATTTGTTCAGCTCTATAAAATCCATACAAATAGTATGGAATAGATACGGTGGTGTAGGTAAACTCCCTTGCTTAGGTTTTAATGCCCCTTGTGCATGATGCTTGTTACAAACATGGCATGATGCACAAAAATTTTTTGTGTAGTTTGTAAATCCATACGTCGTAAACACTCGATTCACTTACTGTACCATCCCCCCTGTTGAGACATGGCACTGCCCATGGCTCAACAAAGCTGCACATCTAAACAAGTTAGATGGTAAAATCGGTTTCTTTTCTTTAGAGATGTACAGTCCCTTCTCAAGGATTTCTCCTCGTTTTATCCACTTTTGTTTTTCTACATTTGTAGTAAGTGTCTGCATTGTTTTTAACATTTCTAAGTCTAAAATCTCAGATGGTTGTAATTCCTCACTCAAAAGAAAAACTTCTGAAGCTGAAGCTGCTTGTTTTGCAGCTGTATCAGCCCTCGCATTACCTTTTGAAATTCTACCTGTTGCTTGGTATGAGCTACGCATTTGCAAATAGCTACTTTCTGAGGTAACTGAATAGAGTCTAACAAGTCTAAAATAAATTGCACATGGTTAATTGGTTTACCAGTAGATGTTATCATTCCTCTATTTTTCCACTGCTGCGCAAAAACATGTACAGTAGAAAAAGCATACTGGCTGTCAGTAAAAATGTTCACTCTCTTACCTTTTGCCAAGGTACATGCCCTTGTCAAAGCAATCAATTCTGCTGCTTGTGCAGATAAGTTGTGTGGTAAAGACTTTGCTTCTAAAATCTTGGTATCAGAAACTACTGCATACCCCACTAGATTCTGTCCTGTAGGACCCCTCCTGCACGAGCCGTCCACATAGTATGTCACCTCGGCATCATCCAAGGGAATATATGTGAGATCTTTTCTAGGTAGTGTCTTTTGCTCAATCTCCTGCAGGCAGCAGTGTGGTTTGCCATCTGCAGGGGTTGGGAGCAAGGTTGACGGATTCAAAGTTGTGCATCGTTCAATTGTCATATGAGGTTGGCTCAACAGTATAGTCATACAGGAAAGATGTCTAGCAGGAGAAAGATATGCTTCTTTTTCTTGCAGTAAAATAATCGCGACTGCATGAGGCACTCTCAGTGTGAGACTACTGCTTGTACACAGTGGGGCAAGGATCGCGCCACTGGGTCTAGCTGTGATGAATAATAAGCTATGGGGCATTGTTTGTCCCCATGCTGTTGTGTTAACACTGATGTCATATAACCTTGCTTACAATCTACAGTTTGAAAAAATCATTTATGATAGTTTGGTAATCCTAAAACTAAGGAAGAAGCTATCAGTTGTTTCAGTTTGCAGAAAGCTGATTCTGCTTCTGGTGTCCACTGTAATAAATCTTGTGCTGCCATCGGCTTTTTGAATATCAAGTTAGTCCATGGAGCAGATTCCAAGGCATAGTTTGGAATCCAACTCCGACAAAAGTTAGTAGAACCCAGGAAGGACATCATTTCCTTCTTGGTAGTTGGTTTAGGTGCTTGTAATATTGCTGTTTTTCTGTCTTCATCTAATATTCTGCCTTCTTTGGATATTACATACCCCAGGTATTTGACCTGTTTTTCCAAAGTTGCAGTTTGTTTTTGTTTACTTTGTGTCCTTGAGTGGCTAAAAATTGTAATAATACTATGGTATCCTCTCTGCATTCTTGCTGGGTGGGGGCTGCCAGCAGAATGTCGTCTACATAAAGTAAAATCTGACTGCCTTTCGGTGGGATAAATCCTGCCAGGTTACTTGCCATTTCTTGTGCGAATATTGTTGGACTTTCATAATATCCCTGTGGTAGTCTCGTATATGTATACCGTTTCCCCTGTAATGTGAATGCAAACCAATGTTGGCTGTCAGGGTGTATCGGTATTGAGAAAAATGCATTGCTAATATCTACCACAGAAAAATACTTTTGTTGAGGTTTCAAATCATTCAATAAAGTGTGTGGATCTGGCACCGTAGGTGCTCTGGGTATAACTAAGTCATTTACAGCTTGAAAATCTTGGACCATACGCCATTCTCCATTTGCTTTCCTAACAGGAAATAAGGGTGTATTACATGGTGAATCAGGAGTTTCTATCAAGACTCCTTCCTTAAGTAAGTCTGCTATTATAGGTTTGATTCCTATTTCTGCATCCTTTCTCAAGGGATACTGTCTCTTTTGAGGTCTAAATGCTGATTTTGGTGTGATAGTAACTGGTCCTGCTGTACGAATAAGTCCTACATCTGATTTCCCTGTTGACCAGAGAGTCTCTGGTATGTCTCGTAAGGCTTTTTCCTCTTCCTCTAGTAAGAGTGCTACTCAGCTATCCTCGCTTGCCTGTGTGTGTACAGCTGGGTGTGTCTGCATTATCCAATTTAGTTTCTGCTTTTGTACTCCCTGTTCGGAAAGTTCTAACTCTGTCTGCTTTTCCCACCTTGTGACTTTTTCTCCTAGGTCTGCCCACTTCAAACTTGTATCTTTAGTTAAACTCACATGTGGTAATCGATTAGATTTGTAAAGTGCTAGGAATTCCTGGGGCAATGAACAGCTTACTACACTGTTTCCTTCTGTGTCCCAGTACAAATTTCGTAATACTAATCTGTTAGCATGGTTTCTAAACAGTTCTTGCTCATATTCTTTATCAGGTCCTGGTCTGTTACAGTAATATAGAGTGCAATGCAACAAATGTTGTTTATCAGTGTCAAGGGAGGGGGACTTACTTATGGCTACGTTCATCAGTTCTTTGGTTACTGCCCCTGGACCAGTCGTAACTAAGTCCTGGCTGTACCAATAAAATGTTTCATCCTCCGGTCGCACTACAAAAGTATCCATTTGTCACTGTGCTTTCATACCCTGCATAGTTGGAACTACGGCTATGCCAAATATCTGCATTAGGTCTCTGCCCAAGAGATTCACTGGGCATTTTGCAGAAACAACAATTTTGCTTTTCTGGGTCATCCCTGAAACTGGGTCGGTTATCGCTATGTTGTGGGAGAGTGGCTCCCGATACAGCTGTCCATTAGCTGCTTCCTCTAATATGTAGTCAAGTGATTCTGAATTTTCTGATAGTTTGGAAGGATGTATCAGGGTCCTTGAAGCCCCTGAGTCACACAGGAATTTAATTTCCCTCCCCTCTACCAGAAGTGTAACTTCTGGTTTTGTGTCTGCTAAGTAGAGCTCTAGGATCAATAATGCTAAGTCCAAAATTTCATTTTCTTCATTATCTATAATTTGATTTACATCCTCTATTTCTTCTGTCACATCCTCTATCCCTTCTATCACATTTGCACTTGTCTTTTCTTGTTTATTCCTATCCAGTGATTCTTGACTATTATATAGTCATTCCTCACCCTCCTTGTCTTCTGTGGTTACCTTCTTATTTTGCCTGCAATCCCTTGTTAAATGTCCCTTTTTCCCACATTTAAAACATTCACCCCTTTTCTTTCTCTCTTCAAAGTCTTCTGATCGTTTATCAGATTGTTTGTTTCCCTGGGTATTTTTCTTACCCTTCTTCCTAGTTTGTACTACAAAGACTTCTGATCCATCTTCCACTGCAAATACTTGAGTTTTCTTTTTCTTTTTGCTATTAAAATGCCTTTCGGCATGTCTTGCATATTCAAGTAATGACTGTAATCTACTTGTATGATGATCTACCATGTGCTTTGTAATAAAGCTGCTTATGGGTGCAATACTGCCTTTTAAAAATGCATTCTTTAACTGTTGCTCATATGGGGAATCATGTGTTTGATCTTCAGGTACCTGCATTCCACAATGGTTATTAAAACATTCTAATAATCTGGCATAATATCTATCAACAGTTTCACCTTCTTGTTGTATGCATTGATTAATGCAAGTCCAACCAGCCCTAGGCTTCCATTTCTCAGAGATTCTGTCTGTCAGACCTTTCACTCTGTTGTCCAGTTCTGTGTTACTATGTGGGAGTGGTCTAAGCTCTGCGTCATGAGGATTCCAGTTGCCACTGATCATGTGCCAATCTGGACCTACGATTTGTCTAACTACTTTCTCTACTTCCTCTCCATTCAAATGGTAACTTAACCTCATGCCCTGTAAGTCTTCTAAGAATTTTATAAAATTAACTTTTGGATGGGGAATACCCTCTGTGGCTTTCCGGATGTCTTCCAGTGTCCACGGTCTATATACTAGAAGAGCTGGGTCCTGTCCTGCCTGTCCTGCCTGCAGATTTGGTACTTCTATGAGTGGACATATCTCTTCTTCACTCATAGCTTGTGAATTTTTATTCATTTCATACAATTCAATATCCCCTCTTAAGTTGCGTGTTCGAGACCTGGTCTCGATAGGATTTCTGACAAATGGTTTTGGTTTTGCAGGAACAGCTGGGTATAGCGGAGGTGGATCAGCTTGTCCACTCGTTTCATATTCTGGTAAGGGAAGCGGAGGGGGCGGAGGGGCCATTCCTATTACCAAGTTATTGTCTTCTTTATCTAAGAACATTGCTTTTGAATTTTTAATCTTTTGTTCCCTGCGGTTTGCTTCCTCAAGCCACCTGTGTGCCTGAGGGACTCCTAATTGTCATTGCTTTTTTAGCTGACCTTTCGCATCTGTTTTAAGTTGTCTAACAATTTTAATAAGTGAAGGTTTATCTAAATTACCGTCAAATTTGTATTTATCAACCCACTTTGTATAATACCTAACATTATCGGCACGCTGTAATTGCATATATTTTGCGTCTTCGGTTAAGTGCGGGTCTCGGGAACTTTTCATGCACTGATTTCTCATGTTGCCTTAGCTAAGTTAGAAATTGTTACGTAACCCTTTTTATCATGTGGTACCACGATTTTACACCTTTTCACAGTTTGTCTAGAATAACTGCCTACCTATTCTGTTTCCCTGATCTATGACAAGACATCAATCTTTTTGTCCCTGATCTGCACATGCAAATCTCCCTGACAAAACAATAATACTGTAACAAGTCCCTGATCTAAAACAGAAAAAAGGTAAATTCCTCCTTACCTGACCCTCCGTGTGTTGATCCACCGGAACGTTGACTCGTCCTCCAATCCCAGATCAGAAACAGTGGCTGGCCTCTTTTGAACGACAATTCAGTCGGAGGTCTTTCAAAGCAGAAGAGCCGATGTGGCCACTTCTCCATACAGGTACATGCCACTGGGCCCAATTCTGACCTGAGCCTAGAGTGAGAGATATATTTCCGGTCTGAAGGACCAAACTGTCAAAGGAAAAATATACTTTAAAAATGATCAATACACGGTAGGTTCAGGTTAAGGCACTTTAATCTTGCAGCAAGGAGACAAAAACGTGGTAATACAGAGTTTGTCATCATCATTTCGTAGTGATTGTTTTTACAATATTCTGCTTGTACTATCAATTTTTGTGAGAAACTTCCTAAGAAAAACAACGTGGCCTTGGCTACCACCGGTTAGATATATGCAATGTTACCATTCAAGGTACTATGGCTAATTCGAGCACAAAGCAGGTATAGATTGCAGTTCATTTCTCCAACAGTCCTTTGTCTATGTTAGCTCTAACTTCTGCAGCTGTGCATGTTCTCATACTTCGAACAGAGCTAATTGTTTAAAATCATTACATTACAGAATATAGCATTGTTCATTCTTTGCTTCCTGACCTAGCAGATAATCACCTGCTTCTCAAGTACATTTCCAAAAGGCATAAACATGAATATTGCTGTGCTAGCAATTACTAGGTCAGAGGGCATCTTGCAAGTTTCAGAAAGCACACTGCAGTTTCAAAAGCATCTTTTAGTCTCATATAAAACTAAGCTGTATATAAAATAGTGCATATAAAATAGAACGAAAAACGTGTTAACTCATTTAGTTTCTAATTAGCATTAAGCACACACATTAATACATATTTTTCTGACAACATGTCATTCACATCTTTAATATTTACCATATATCTTAATCCCTCTGCTTCTATTGGACTTTACTATTCCCCTTCTTATCACTACTTTCCTGTACTGACTTTATTAACTTATCTCTTCTCTCTTCACATTCACCATATTCCTTTTCTATCAACTCTAATTCTTTCTTTTCTCCTTTCTTGTACATTATATCCTAATGACTTTGCATAATGTTCATTGTAAACTGCTTTCCTATAACCTGCTATGTCTTGTATTGTTTTATTTTCATTTGTATGAATATTTACTCTTGTATAGTTATGCAAGTTAGTGTATCTAGAGCTTTTCTCCCTAGGCCTCCACAGAAAATGGGTCCTTTTGACCCAGTGGGACTTTCACAGTAAACAAATATATATATAAACATATACATACATACATGCATATAGCAATATTGGGCTTATCAGTTAAGATTTTATATGTTTTTATCATTACTCTGTTGCTCAGGAGGCTATATTGGGAATAGTTGCTTTTTACTGAAGGCAAATGGAACGGCTTTCCTGGCAAAGGGGATTGATATGGATGTTTCATTACATATTTTTTAGTATTCATTATATAGTTGCCAGTTATGTGTCACATTTCCAGAGCCTACACCTCTACACATGTGTAAGTGTTTATTTTTGTCTGTTTTATACATGGCAGGTAGAATGAATTGTTCATATATTATTAAAAAAGATGCAAAGAACATGAATCTGATCTTGCCTAGATGTACATGTCTATAATCTTCTGATAGGTCATATGGCACATAATTCATATGAATTTTTCTCTCTCCCTCTCTTTGCCACTATCCGATAGTTTATAGATAGACAGATAGGTGTGTGTGTGTATGTGTGTGTGTGTGTGTGTGTGTGTGTGTGTGTGTGTGTGTGTGTGTGTGTGTGTGTGTGTGTGTGTGTGTATATATATATATATATATATATATATATATATATATATATACATATACACACACACACACACACACACACACACACACATATAGGTTGATAGATATTTTGAGGGGTTGTTATTTTACTTCTCTCCATTTATGTTTCCATTTTCATCAGTATCCTTCATGGCTGTGCAACGGCATGGTCTAGACCACTGACCCACTGGTACTAGTCTTCTCCTGCAGCCACTCCTTAGAGCTCCAGCCAGCATTCTTATCAGCTGCAGTGGAGGGCTGGCAGTGGCCCTTACTGTGGCCTATAATAGTCTGTCACTGTAAGAGAGTGCCTTTGTTCTCTATGGGTGGTACTGATAGAGATGAGAGAGTGCAGTTTGTTGAACACATAGAGTTGGTGGACGGCATGGGGGAGCTGATTGAATAGTGTCTGGAAATCTACATTGGCAACCTGGAGAGGTTGATGACTTAGTGAGTCAGACTGCTAGCGGGTATTGCTTTCACTATTTCACCCAGGGCCCAGTGTGGATCGTGGTCAGGGTGTTGACACTCCATAGGTCTTGCTCAAGCAATTAAGAAAAAGGAGGCTTATACCAACATCATCCCATATCCTCGTGTTCCCCTTCCTTGTGTTTCTTTTTGCTCAACAAACTGCTGTCTAACCCCATATCACCACTATCCTGCCTTGGCTATATATCTGTAGTTCTACTGTCATCCCCCTCTTGCACCACATGTAAGCAACATCCCTGTCAGTCTTCTTTGTCTCTGTTTTATGTTTTTTGTGTACCCTCGCTAGCAAATCTTTCCTGCGCTCCATTCCTTGTTTTACTCTTACAGCATGTCCCTGCCCCTGAAAAGGTGTTCTTTCCTTTCCCTCTACAAGCCCATTCTTACCTTTATCTGTTCCTCTGTTTGCTGTACGCTAATTTCCTGCATTCATATACATCAGTTTCTACCCATTCTAAAGGTTAAAAGATAAATATAAACATTGCCATAGGCACTTTAATATGTCATACAAGCTTTCTCATAGGATTGCTACAAAGAGCATGTCTACAAGCTTAGGCACAAACAAAGGTTCATAGGTGCTTTCTTGGCTAATGTTCTATTAGAATCTTAAGAAACCTAGTCTTAAATTTTCATGGTCATTTTATCCCTTATGTTTTGTGTACAAAGAACCCAGAGATGGGCAGAACAATGATAAGCTGGGAGATTTATATGTTGCCCCTATCTATGAGGGACAAGTGTGCTAAACCAGGGTGAACTTGCAGTTACCCATCCATTCATCCAAATTATATTTGAATAGAGTAAGAGAAGTATTCTTCTTTTATGTGGAATAGAAGACAGTTCCATAGAACTCAATGATACATGCCTATCCCTGCAACATGTTCTATTTATGTTACACAATAGATTGAGATCCCTTGAGCAGGTGTTTATAACAACCACTGAACCTGCAAGTATGTAATACATTTTACATTTATGGTTTGTTGAGACTCTGTAGTTGAGGCAGAGGTTACCTCTCAGTAGCCTGCATGATACCAAGCAGAGGGATAAGACTTTCAAACCATCTGCATAGTTTTTATGATTTAGGCAGTTGATTTCCTAAGTGAGGAAGCATTGTGGCTGTTCTAGTTTTAACAACTGCTTGGGAATGTCCATACTGAAATGGTAATTATACTGAGGATGGATGGATGGATGGATGGATGGATGGATGGATGGATGGATGGATGGATGGATTGGCCTAATGCATGCTTAGTATAGCAAAATTATTACATCCCTGGAGATGGATGCCATACTTTTAGATATATGCTGTGCAATGAAAAAAGACTTTCTTACAATCATGGCTACACAATAATCAAAGGATAGTTCCTTAATAATGTAGGTTCCTAGTTCCCTGACTATCAAGTCAATTTTCTGGGGTGTGCTGTCAGCATAATAGGTAAAATGGGACTCATGCTTCCTGAAGGATAGGATTATACACTTATTGACATTAAGTTTACGTTCATGTGTTTGACATCAGCTGTTTGAGACAGGCCCTCTTGGAGGATCATGGAGTACAATGGGGAGTTTATGATAACACCAAGTTTGCAATTATATTAATACCTTATCAGCCACAAACTCTTAAAATTAGCTTTGAGCTCCAAGAAGTAAATTCTAAAGAGGAATGGCAGAAGGACTGAACCCTGGGGTACATTGCTAATGACAGGACATTTGGAGGAATACAGGTGTTCGATTTACTGGTTTCTATTTATAAGCCAGTTTGCAATCCAGTGAGTTATGTAGGATTTACATTTAGTTCAGAAAACTTATCTACATAAGTGTGGAATGGTGTGAAATGCTTTTGCAAGATCGAGATATGCAGTATGTACTTATTTGCCCTCTTCCATTGCTACAGTAACTTTCCTGAAGAAGTCAACCATGTTAAGTAGGCAGAATCTGTCTTTAAGGAATCTGATATATCTTGGGTTGAGAGTCTGTAGGGAACTTATATCCTTATTTATTAAATCTATAATGATCCTTTCCATAACCTTACATACAAGGCTGGTCAGGCGTATGTGTCTATTATTGCCCAGGTCAGTTGAAGCTCTGTTGTTCTTTAAAGGAATGACTGTTCCTGTCCTCCATTCTTTTGGCATGTAGCTGGGTTTGAAATTGATATTGAATAGGTCTGAAAAGTTATGTTTCAGGCTAAACAGTAGGCAGCTTGATATATTGTCCATCCCTACAGTAGCAGTACTCTTGGTCTTAGATAGTGCCTTGAGGAGTTGTTCTTTGGAGATTTGAGTGTGTGCAGGAGGTATAGATGTGAGTACGTGAACTGAGAATATTAGAGGGAAGTGGGAGGGTCACAAATTTGAGCTAGATTTGTCTGCTATTAGATTGGCAATGTCCTCTGCATCTGAGTATGTGGTATCATTTTTTTATTTGCTCTGCACTGAGCTGGGCATTGCTGTGAGGTTTCTAAAAAAGTTAAATAAGACTTTATGGTTATCCTTTGCCTGGGTGGCTATTGTTACTAATATTTGTCTTTGATTAATTTCATCAAGGTTCAAAGTTCCTTGTTTATATTAGCAAATGTGTTTCTGGCACCTTATGAATTACATTTATTTTGGCATGCAATATTTTTTTTCTTTTATTATTGAGTCTTTTTCATATTAGGGTTCCACCACAGGGGTTTATTTATGAATCTGGCATTCTCTTTATTTCTCTGGGGGACAGATGAGGTTATGCAGTTATTTGGATGTGCACAGAATTTTCCAATAAAGGTTTCCACATAACTAGTGATGTAGTCAAGATAGTGAGGGATTTTGAATTTATCCAGTTCATCACTCAGTTGAATGGATTCACCTTAGCACAATCTCTGAACATCAAGTTAGTGGAAGTTGCTTTTGGCTTTAGTCTTATGGTGAATATGACTGATTTGTGGGCTGATTTGATTAAGGAAGAAATTACAATTGGTGAGGAGGAAAGCTGCCCTATATTGGTAAGGATCAAATCCTGAATTATGCCACTCCTGGTTGAGGTACAGATTAAATGGTCCAGAGATTTTGTATTGATGAAGTCCAGAAATTTCTAGGCATACATGTTTGAGGATGTATAGGTCTTCCAGTTAACAGAGGATAGCCAAAGCCTGCTAGGAAAATGGTGTTTGGCTTAATACATAGGGACTCTGTACTAGTTAGGTAGGGGGCATGAGCTGAGAGGGATATAGAGGGGTCTTATACTTACCTATGATATGAAAAGTGGTTATCTTAATTTATAAGTTGGATGGGGAGGAGTTCCAGGTCCTTACCTAACAAGTATAGAGGTGATCCTTTTAAGAATATCGAGACACCACTGCTTTTAGTGCCTTCATCTAATGCAATGGGCCTGAACATGTGATAGGCATTGAAACCCTGTGCTGATGAAGTGTTTTCATCAGTTGTGAGCCAGGTTTCTGTGATGATGCATATATCAGTCTTTTTCAGTGTAAGGAGTGCTTAAAGGGAGTGGAGTTTTTTTGGTAAAGTTACTGGTATTGAACAGCAATAGCTTAATGTCATCTGGATTCTGTTTTGTTATGCTGGAAGCTTTAGACTACTGACATTGCCTAAAAATGATGTATAGGATGGGCAAAGATTTAGCAAATATACAATTGTCTTGGGGGCAGAGGTGCAGACCATACCTGACAAAGCAGTAAGGACAGCCTACCACCTCCTCCTCGGTTGATATATACTTTACCTCCTTTGAATGACACCAAATACTAAATCAGTTATTGAAAACAATAGTCCTTTTTTATTGTGGCATCATTCTTCTGATAGTAGAATGGTGCTCAAGGCTAGGTTCATTCCAACCTCAGACACATATTCTAAGAGCTTCATTATGTGTCTTGTTATACAGTCCAGGGAGATATTTCTCATGTTATTTATATCCATATGTACTATGACTGTGCTGGCGTGCACTTGTGATGAAGGATCAAATGCTTGTGTAATGTGTTGATTCCTGATACCTGATAGGCAGTTGACCAGGACTCTCTTCTTGTGCAGCATGATAAGTGATTCATAGCTGTGTCGCAGTATGGAGTCACCTATGACTAGAATATTAGATTTGTTTGCCTTATGGGCTTGTGAAGTGAGTCAGTGTGGATCTTAGATGTATATTTCATGGTGGGTACTGCCTGTGTTGTATGTTTGTGAGGCTCATGAAAGCACTTGTTTCATAGGTAACTGTAAGAGGCCTTTGTGGTTTGCATATGTTACTTTTAAGAGTCAAAGCTTGTGAAGGTCTTTGTGTATGACCTGCCTCCTACTGAGCATTATTTTATTTCATCCTTTCCAAACACAACTATGAGAGTCTCTTTCCAATGGGCCTACCAGTTATGTGGGAAGGTTTTCTAGTTAGTCATGACTTGGGCCAATTGATAATCAGTTGTGGGCTGTATCTTAGTGTAGTCATACCCTTGGTACCCCCAGCACAATTGCACTATGTGTATTGCTGAATCCATTAGTAACTCTTTCCAATTTTAAATAAAACAAATCTAAGACAGTAAAAAAAAATAAAGAAATAGATTAATGGAAGTACAACAAATTTTCAGCAGAGGGTGAATGAATTGCATTTTGTTTGTTTTATATAACAGGAAAACAAAAAAAGTGTTTTTGTCGACACTTCCTTTGTATCTTTTTCTCAGCTCTGTACCTAGGATGCATTTTAGCAAATCATTTTTAGAGTAAGCAAAAAATCTTTAGCACCCATATAAGGCACACATCAATTCACAAAGTTAGTACAATTTGGCTGGATAACTGAGCAAAATGTTAACAGTAAATGTATATACAAAATGTCAAAAAGACGGATACTGAAGAATTATATAATTTATTATAAATCCCATCTTAGCATAATCCCTCCACAGAATTTCTTATAATGCCTTCCTGTCCGAAAATTCCACCAACAACATTTCAGGTGTGGAAAGCCCACTCTTGAATATGCCTGACCATAAGTCTAATTCCAGTCATCCTACCATTTTGCATTGCTGTTTTTGTGATTACATATTTTTTTCTTTGTCAGACTTTTTCCTTGACCAGTTTCTGTGTTCTACTGCTACTCTTTCTAATGACTCCTATCCCTTTTGGGGTGCTCCTACATCTTTCCTGTAATACAATCACCCATTATTATATTTGGCCATATATATTCTCTCCTTATTTTGATTGTGCAGCATTCACATTTAAGGACTTGAGCTACTTCAAGTTCAGTGTTGTACTTCAAGACATGCCTGCTACCTCACGTGAGATGTGACACCATGTTCACTCCATGTTTTCACTATGTACACTCTCCACTAAAACCCTGTGAGTTTCAAATTCCCCTGTAGATATGGTTGGCATGTCAAGGAATATCCACTGCATGAAGTAAGATGCAATGTAATTAGCACTAGATAATGCCATATTTTATATTTTGCTTATAAAATCAGACCCAGCATAGCTGCACCTTTGGAAGGTATACAGTATTGAAAGCAGTTTATAGGTTAGTTTCCTTCATAAACATAACTTCAGCCTTTTTATGCTTTCATATATGTCTTATACTGGATTGGTACTGCATCAGTTAATCTTTGTCAAAAATGCTACTACCATATTCCAAATAAAATTAATGTTTATCTTTATGTTATACTATTAATGGGAGCCTGACAGTCAAATCAGTATTGTATTTAATTTTTCTAATATTTTCAGAAGTAATCATCAGAGTGATTACTTTTTAGTTCATGCTAACAATAGGTCTTCAAAGTGCTTGATTTACAGATAAAGTTCTATATCTTATTTTGACCTATAATCAGTATGCTCAGCATATGACAATAGACTGCCACAGATTTACAAGAGGCATAAATCTTTTAAATATGAAGGTATCTGAAAATTCAGTGTACCCCATTTCTTATAGAGCATATTTGACCCATATTGACTGCTTAATGTATATATTTACATTTTGGGAATCTCTTTTATTGTATGTTGCTCATTCCACCTTAATTATCATTATTATTTTTGTACTACAGCTGGTTTTCACACAGCTGTGCCATTGTATATGCTTTTTTGTGCTGAAAGTGGTCTACATTGGATCTGTTCAATACTGTAGTCAATAAATGTACATACATACATACATACATACATACATACATACATAAATAAATAAATAATGTAACAGTCCTGAACACATCATGACTGTAATCTGTGAAGTACTGGTACTTCCCAGCTATGTGACCCATGTAGACACATGGTAATGGCTATGGTATAGGTGTACAACAGCAAGAAACATCTGGACGATAATTAAAAAACTAGGTTAAAATAGAAAATTGATAGCACGTATATGTAATTACAAAAAAAAAATAAAAAAAGTATTCTGCAGGTCTGACTTTACTTAATTTGAGTAATATTCAACAAACCAAGTCACTCTGTAGAGGCAGGTAGTATCAGAGGTCTTGTGTTCATCAATATTATGTCCAAAATAACTTCAAGAGACATAAATTTTGATCTGGCATGAATTATTCAAATATATTCCTGATAAAGGCACAGATTGCAGATTCAAAGGCTTTCTGTGTAGAAACACTAGCTCAGATGTCCAAGGTCTTGTCTGTGTTAAGAAATTTCCCAAATGTATAGCGTAATACAGACTGTATTTACAAGATGTTTTATGCATTGCTTAGATACAGACACATGTATGAGTTTAAAATACCTACTTTTTATGAAATGAGGCCTTTATAATGTAAATCCAAGAGACAGTTAATGCAATATGCAACCTAAATTTGTAATTATGTATTAGAATAGACACAGGATGCTGTGTGAGCATATTTGTGTGTGTGTGTGTGTGTGTGTGTGTGTGTGTGTGTGTGTGTGTGTGTGTGTGTGTGTGTGTGTGTATACATGCATGTGTGTCTGTGTGTTTGAAATACATACACACACACACACACACACACACACGCACACATATATATATACAGAGAGAGATTGTGAGCGAGCGAGTGAGAGAGTGGCTATGTAGTCTGTAAAGACAGGTCTGCAGTCATGTTGTGCAGCTATATGACATTTATAGACACATGATCACAAGCACATTATACAGCCATAACAATATGAAGCATTGCAATGATAATAATAATCAAATCTTGGTTGCAAAAATATAAACTTGACAGAATGGATGGGTAATTACAAAAATAAAAACCATTGTGAAGGTCTGAGTTAATTTTAGTGATGGTTAGTAAACTACAATCCAGTATATAATAGGTCAGATCACATCATAGGTCTTTTGTATGCTAATGTTAGATCAAAGTGAGTTCAGAATATTCAGCATGTGAGATTAGTCTTATAAAGCATATGTGTTGTTTCTATGCCATAATAATACTGATGAAGACATTTGGTCAATAAATTCTTCAGGAGACATACCCTTTTATTTAGCATATGCTGCTGTATAGTATTGCTAATAAAGGCAGAGATTATTGATTTAAAGGCTCCCTATCTGTAAACACTAGCTCATGAACCCTGTACTGTGTGACAGAATTTGCCATTTGTAAAGCTTTATGCAAATTGTATTTACATACTTTTTTAGCTAACATCAAAGACTGAAACAATACTAATTTCATGAACTTTAATCATACCTTGACATAGGAATGGGGACCTTTACCATCACAGTATGAGAAACTCGAAAGAGTTAGAAAAGTTAAATCTAAGAGCAACTGATATACAGCCCCATAAAAGAGTTTTAAAGACATACATGGTTGAGGAAAGTATGGATTTTATTCATTTTAATAATGTTATTCCATTATGCTGCCAAATAAATTGCAAAGTACGTTGTAACTAAGGAAAGGTATTTTACCATACATGCCATTTGTTCAACATCTTTACTGTGACTGATGCATGCTTTATCCAATATTCTAAGTCTTCATGATTTTTTATTCAGTATTTAATTTCAGAAGTATAGACGATCCTTTTTTTTTCTAAGATCTAGTAACTACTTTTTTACTAACCACCATAGTTAAATTTAATAAATCTGAGGTAACCTGAGATAAGTTCTCCTCAGGATCATAATCAGTTAAGAAAATGGAAGATAAAGGATAAATAGGCCACAGCCAAGGTCTATCATAAATACCCTGAAATTCAAACCTCAGTGGGCCCCTTCTTATCATTACTTTAGACATATGCCCAAAGAAGAGGCTGGCTTGGTTACAAACTGTCTGTAATGTGACAATGATAAATATAGTTAAAAGAGTCAGACAATTGCAATTTGCCATTTTGCAATTCTAAAATCCAAGTATGTACAAGACACAAAGACAGTGACATTTTTCATTTTCACAGAAATGGATGTAGACCTAGTATGTATTTTATACTTTTAAGTAACATTTCCGTTGATTAGGCAAAACCCATCCTTATTGAATTTCAAAATATATAATAGTCAAAATCAATTTTACCTGGAAGAACAGATCAGCATAAATATATCCCAGCCTTTCTTTCAGAGTGCCTTATATAGATGGTTATGACTGGGTCTCTTATCATAACCTCATTATTATGTGTTCAAGACATGGATAGCAAGATATTCACCTTGACAGCAAGTCTGAATTATAATAAAGCAAATTCATATCATGTACAGGATAACACTGGAAAAGGTGGTCTCCAGGTATACATTGACAAGAAAGGTATTTTGTAGAAAAAAGTTTATTGAGTGCTTTTGTCCTGTGCAAGGACTTCATCAGAATAAAACCACTTCATCCTTTCAGTTCCTTTTAAATACAATTTTACCTTATTAAGAACAATTGCGAATAATAAGTCACATGAATCAGTCAATAATATTGTAAAGAACTATGCCTAAAATAAGCACAGCAATAAATAAGTTAATACAAATACACATTATAACTTTTCCTTTAAATAAAAATCACTTATACCTAAAAAAATAGTGTTAAATAAATATGGATATATTTATTAAAATAAAGTTTGCAAAAAACAACATATTTGAGTCCAGTATTTAACATGTATCCTAAATCTTACAATTTCATAGCATCAAGTTTAAGTAATGGTTGAATGGAAAGATATTCATTAAGTCCTGGAAAATTAAGGGCATTCAGCCTAATTTGCCACAAATAAACTCAAATGAAAGGCAAACAGTCCAACAATATAAGCTATACCAACAATATCTATCCTGGCTTTAACAAAAACTATATAAAAGTATTTATATGCACCAAATTGATGAATTGATTTCAGACACCTTGATTCCATCGCCAGGGAAATAGATATTGTTGGTATAGCTTAATTTGCCACAAAAACTCTTTGTGCTGAAGTCTAATTTGCCATTTCCCTCCCCTGACATCTGAGTATACTTTTTCAAGAATCCCAAAGTGAAATCTATCAACTTAATACAACTTATGGAGTGTTTGTACTGTGCATTGTTGTTGTTCTCATTCCTTGTATCATAATTGTGCTCACACATTCTTTTACACAAACTTCTTTCTGTTTTCCCCACATAAAATGCAGGGCAGGTCAAGCATTTTGCTAAATACACAACTCCCTTGGTTTGACAGTTTCCTTCTTAAAAATGTACCCTGCACCATTTTCAAGACTCAAAGTTTCTACCTCAAGAACATATGAACATTGATTGCAAAACCCACACTTTGACATCTGTCCAAACTGCCTATAGAAATTCTGGTTTGTCTTAACCATATTTTTGACATTATGTGCAGTTTTATATATAAATAAAGGTTTCCTTCTCATCAGATTGGAAATGTTCGGTTCTGCCGTAAAATGTTTCAGTTATATTCATTATATGTTTGACAGCTTTACTGCAATTGTTTTACTCTAAAACCATAGCACTTTCAAACTTATTCAAGGGAGAATCTAGACCTGGATATCGTACCTTGTCCTTATTTGAAAGCCCCTCACCTAATAGGGGGTTGAATTTTCTTCCCCATTCTAATAAAACCTCTTCCACAATATTGTGAACTAGTTCTTTTGGGTAACCCCTAGAAATAAACATTCTGGAAACAAGTTCCAGCTCACAAACAAAATCACCTTTACTAGAGATCATCCTTGCCACCCTAATACATTGACCTTTAACTAAACATTTTTTTTTTTCAAAAAAAGGGGTGGTGACTTGAAAAGTGCAGATACGTGTTAATAAACATAATAAAGGTAGGTTTCCTAAGCATCTTGGACTTAAAACCATCATTAGCCAGGGTAATTAAGGTATCCAAATAGTTTATACTGGTCCTGTCAAAGTGTGAGGTAAACTTTAAGAACTCTGTGGTGTTGTTCAAATATACCACAAAATCATCAATCAATGTTACAGATCCCTCCCAAAGAATAAATATGTTATCCAGGAACCTAAGGTATAGATTAATGTACCTGAAAAATTCACTGTTGAGCATTAATGACCTTCCCAGTCTAACAGCACAAAATTAGCATACACAGGGGCACAAGCAGCACCCATAGCCACCCGTTTTATTTGTTTGAACAACTCCCTTTGATAAATATAAAATTATTGTTATGTACTAGTCAGATCAACTCCACAATAAAATTTAATTTATCATTGGACAAAACTTTATATTCCATTGAAACTGTTTTGAAACATTTCTAATTCTGCTTCATTCGAGATAACCGAAAACAAATCCATAACATCAGTTGTTAATAATACCATATTACTCTTTCATAAACTGTTTTTAATTGACCTAACAAATCCCATGAATCCTTGACAAGCAGTGGAATTGTAATGTAAATTGATTTAAACCACTTGCCCACTAATATTGCTAGTGAGGAGGTTTTCAAACCATGGTCCATGACAACCTGCCTAAATGGGGGAGAAATGGGATCCTTACAGACTTTGGGGATCCCAAAAATGGTTGGGATGATGAGTTTGTGATTTTCAAAAAATTGTATGTCTCCCCATCCATCCTACCACTAATAAAATAGTCTTCTAATAAATTGTATGTCTCCCCATCCATCCTACCACTAATAAAATAGTCTTCTAATAAAAGGTCAGTTCAATGGTATGCTATACTGACTTCATTTTTAGACATTGGTACGTATGTATTCACATTGTGTAAACTGTTCAGCAAAGCACTGGAATAATCCATGGAGTTAAATAAAACTACCCCTCCTCCCTTGTCAGGCTTCATGATGCTTATTGAGCTATCCTTCCATAAATCATAAATCAAACTCCTCTTTTCCTTAGTTTAATTACTACAATAATTTTGTTTTTTCCTCTCCTTTTCTAATAAGTAAATGTCATCCATAACCATTTTCTAAAAGACACTAACAAGGAGGTATAGTTGGGGGTTAAAGGTGTTTTTCTTTTTAACCTGATAAATCTCATTAATGTTGCTTTCTGTCACACTCATGTCACCCCTTTTCTCATTGAAAATATTTTCAAACTTAATTTTCTTGTAATGGCAAATTAGACATGAGCACAAAGAGCTTTTGTGGCAATTTAGGCTAAATGCCCTTAATTTTCCAGGACTTAATGAATATATCTCCATTCAATCATTACTTAAACTTAATGCCAAGAAATTGTAGGATTTAGGGGACATGTTAAATACTGCACATGAATATGTTGTATTTTTGCTAACTGTTTATATATATGATACTGCTAAGTACTAATTTGGAACAAACATGGGCTTTGCCATGGAGGTTCCTAATGTAACTGAAGAAGGCTTTGTGGTTTCCCTTTGTTTTGGAGGCTAGTTTCAATTCATAATTGGCTTTGGAAGTTTTAACTAGTGATCTAATTTGCTTGTTGAGGCTAAGGAGGGAGTTTTTCCAATTTGGGATTTATTCCTTTTTACCCTTGGACAGCAGTTTCTTCCTTTTGTTGTAAAGCCTGTTGATAGAGATTTGTGTTTCCTTGAGGAGCAGGTTTTGGTTCTTTAAGGAATGGCTAAGTCCATGTAGTTGTACAGTGCATTGGCGTACTGTTCAGCATAGTTGTCTGCATTCTCTGAGGGTGCGGTGGTGTGAAGCTACAGACACCCTCCCTTAGGAGGTTGTCGTCAGCTTTTGAAAAGTTTTTTAGCTTGATTATGGCTGGGGGAGGGGGGTTGGGTGGGATAGAAACTTTGAACAAGACAGTCCAATGATTTGATCTCACCAGGGAAAAACATACTATGGGAGTGGTGCAGCGGGTGCCCATGTTGGTGAAAACCAAGTCCAGAATGTTATATCCCCTTGTGGGGTATGAGACGAGCTGGTCTTGTGCATTAGAACTGATGAAGTCAAAGAATCATTGAGTGAGTGCATTAGTGCAAGAATAGTTCACCCAGTATACGGTGGGGTAGTTGAAGTCACCAAGGATCAGAGTGTTAGGCAGTACCTTGATAGAGTTGAGTTGATCTAGGTACGAGGAGTGGGTGTCCTGAGTCATAGAGAGGGGTCTATAGCTGGCTATAACTTGGATGGGTGTCTTGCCAACTGCCAGTTGCACCTGGAGTAGTTCTAGTGTGTCATGCTGACATACCAGTCTGAAGGTGTGCCTGTCCTTAATGAAGATAGAGACTCCACCGCCCTTAGTCTTCCCAGCCTGATTTTGGGGTTGGAATGTGTAGGATGTGGTATGAGTGATTCATACTGAATTCTCTTCTCTCTTACCCAAGAAGTTGAAATTCTGATTGGAAAATTATAGCTTTTGAAGAACTTGAAGCTAAAAATCATTTCTCTGACTATTAGCAAATAAAATTAGCTATCAATTATTTCCAGTCTAATTTTTTTATTACATTTTCTGTCAGAGAAAAGTTTTCAGTCACAAGAGCTTTCAGCAGTTACTACTCCCAGATAGCCATCTTGGTCACATCTCCGATTGAAGCTTTTTTGATATTTAATATATTAATTTTGCAATATTCAGAGTTAATAATGATTATAGTAAAAAAAGTTGAACTTTTTTAATTATAATCATTACTAACTCAGAATATTGCAGTTCATTGCAATCTAAGCTGTGATTTTGTTGCATCTATACACACACACACACACACACACACACACACACACACACACACACACACACACACACACAAACACATACATACACAAACACAAACACATACACACACACACAAACACATACATACACAAACACATACACACACACACACACACACACACACACACACACACACACACACACACACACACACACACACACACACACATTGACTATTTCCCTTGGATTTCTTGTTTTTTTTTTCCTAGTGTGACACTTGCAGCACTCATGAGGTCCTTGCAAATTCACAAACTCTAGTGTATATTTTTTATTTCAGATTTCATTCCCTCTCAATCCAAAAAGACTGTTGTGCTGAGCAGTAGAAGACACAAATGCAGATTATGCAGTAGAGTGAGGCTTTCTCATTTAGTTAAATGTCATTTGAAAAATGAAGTTCAAAACCATTGCCAAATATCTTCTTAATTTACAACCCAATTCATTCCCTAGTCAGAATTTAAAAGACTTTTGTGTTCTTCATGTAAGATCACTGTGGAGTGCTTACAAGTCATGTAAAGAATATAAATATGTGTATGGTTTCACTTTACAATACCAAAATACTGAAATATCGAAATTCAGTATCTCAAGACTGTAAACACTGAAAAACCCGAAGCCCCAAAAGCACGAAATTCAAAATTGCTACTGCCCACATACACACTCCACACACAAAGAAGCACAGATACACCTTCCACCCTATACTACAGACCAACAAAACAGTCACAAACACAACAAAACACACACATGTGTGGACCCTACATATAAGTAGGGGGGCAAGCCCCCCTGCACCCCCCACCCCCCGCTACTGATATATACTAACTCCGAGGTTGCACTAAAAACACAAACACACAAAAAACACCACAACACATTATACACTCCCCTTGCACAAACACACATCACATAAGTACAAATACCACCACTATCAACACTTCGCACTCTCAGTCTTACCTATCTACCCTAACCCACACCACAAAACTCCAAACACACTCACACACACTAAAATCCCTAGCCAAAATCATAGTAAAATATCACTTACCTGAATCTCCAGCTACATCGACATACCACACTGCACATCATGAACACAGGGAATCCCATGGCACATACACGCCAACACAACCACAGTTTGGACATTTCTGCATTCGGGATTCTTCACTTTCTCGCAAGTGCATTTTTGACACTTCATTCTCGAGCTACTGAAATTCGATATTTCAGTAGTTTGAGATTCTGAAGTGAAACTATATATATATATATATATATATATATATATATATATATATATATATATATATATATATATATATATATATATATATATATATACATACATATATATATATATATATATATATATATATATATATATATATATATATATTAAGGGTGGTGATGTATTATCACATTTTGAATTTTAGGGTAAGGTTAAATTATTTCACAATAAAAGCATTGAACTGATTAGCAGTTTTAAAATGCTGCAGTTTTAAGGAGTGCCTGAGAAATTAGTTTTAAGAAACCCACTGCCTTTATCTGTGTGTAATTTTCTGACTTGAGCCCCAAAATGTGAATCTCTTTCAACTAAACAACTGCCTCACTTTCTGCCTGAGTGCATATGAAGTCAGACATCTGTTTTAATGTGTCAGGAATACTTAATTCCAGATACATTAACTTATCCCTTTCAATTATCTATCTATCTATCTATCTATCTATCTATCTATCTATCTATCTATCTATCTATCTATCTTTCTCTCTGTAGCTATAACTATATCTACTCTACATTTGTAACTCTATCTGTATGTATATCTTAACTACATCTACAGGTCTATATTTACATCTGTATCTCTGTGTCTGTATGTTTACCTCTTCATGCATATTATATTTTTCTTATGTATTATTAATTTCAGCTGTTCCAAAATAGTCTTCCTGTCAGTAACAAGAATGCCTGTTATGGGAGAGTAAATGAAAACAATTTCTTCTAGAAAAATTGCTTTCCATTATCCAGATATAATAATGTGCTTTCAAGCTTTCAAGACATTTAAGCATCTTCATAAAAGGTTTCAAATAATCATTAGTTTTTCCTTATTATTTGTATGAGTTCACAATTCTGAGAATGTGTGTTAGCAGCTTTTGTTATATCGTTGTAATTTTCCTTTGAATCAGCTTAGCCAGTTTACAAAACTAAGATTAGAGCAAGGCATACTTGTAATGTTTAAACTGTTAATGCTCTTTCAGTACAGTGTGAAGACTTTTGCAGATTAGTAATGTGAAGATGTTATTCACTAATGTAGATGCAGACAACTGTTTTGCATTAACATTTGCCCCCGACCCCATGCTGGCTCAACATAAGCTTTCAAATATATAATTACATACTCCAGCCATGTAACACAGAAGAAGCATTTCCTTTCTCTGTAGATCTGCTCAGTGTTTTTCAGTGCTAGCACTCAATACACTGATCCTGCATGGAGACACAAAAAGTAATCAGACTGCTGCATGTTTAATATGAAATCTTTCCCTTTTTATGAGACTACATTCTTGCATTTTAACATTAATAGTGCATAACTGTAAAGTTGTGACTGACAGTTCAGACAATAGGAATGATCATTTTGTCTGTTACTCTTCTACGAACTGGGTGCTTTATGTACAGCAGCATAAACATGCTTTGTTCACACATTTTTATTTTTCCCTGCATATCAGCAGTTTGATGGATTGCATATGAAGCTAACACTGAGCAAATGACCCATCATATACCGCCACAATACTATCTCACTTAATATTAACATTCATTGTCTCTATAACGAAAAAAAATGCTTTCTTGATATTTAACTTGGATATAAGGTATATTTTAACACATCTCCCATAATTTACATGTAATATACTGTTCCTAGTTCAACTCATAGGAGTAAGAACACATAATAAAGGGCTTCATAAATTAAATACAATGAAATTTTTAGCATTTAAAAATGTTTAGTTATTTTCAAGGAAATTAACTTCCTTGATTCCTTACACCTTTATCAAATGGATAATAGCAGTCTTTAAAACTAGAAAATGAGAAATAAATCTTATATAATAATTAAGTAGCCCACTATACAGGGTTGGTCAGTTCTTACTTTTATTCCATTTTATTGTTCAGGTAATAGCTTGCTTTCTTAAGCAACAAATCCATAAAAAGTACTATCTGTGCAAACAAAGTGACATTTTTTTAGAATTCACCACTCTTTTTGAATAACTATAGTGTTCATCTTAAATGTTATAAAGGTAACCATTTCAAATGTCGGGACCCACTAGAGCGAGTCCCAAAGCATGGAGACTGAATGGCCGAATTATCACACTTACATATTTTTCAGACTCTTCTTGGAGTCAGTATATATATATATATATATATATATATATATATATATATATATATATATATATATATATATATATATATATATAAGTTCAGGGGAGCTTGTCCCCCCTGCAAAAATAAGTTTTAAGGAAAAATGTTCTTTCTCACATTTGCTATTTTCCTGTGTTTTCTGCCTTTTTTTATTTTCGTCTTGTTGGAGCCTGTTATAAGTATTTCTTAGACTTTCTGAACAAAGTCATATCTTACAGACATGCCACTTTAGGTATGTCCTTCCCATATTGCAGTATACATATTTCTGGTATAATTTTGCAGGAAGTTTTGGAATATTAATTTGCTTTATAACCAAAGCAGGTGGCTAAAACTTTATTACCTGAACATAAACCAAGTATAGGATAATGTTGGAAAAGGTGGTCTCCAAGTACACAATTGACAAAAATAATATTTTGTAGAAAAATGTTGTTTATTGAGAACTTTCCTCATATGCAAGAACTTCATTAGAATAAAACCATCTCATCCTTTCAGTTCCTTTTAGATGCAATTTAAGCTTATTAAGATCAATTAAGAATAAGTCACATGAACCAATCAATAAAATCTTAAAGAACTATGCCTAAAATAAGCACAGCAATTAATAATAAGCTAATACAAATACACAGTATAATGCTTCCTTTAAATAAAAACCATTTGTACCTAAAAAGTGTACGTAAAAAAGTGTTTTATACATATATATATATATATATATATATATATATATATATATATATATATATATGGTTTCACTTCATAATCTTGAAATACTGAAATCTCCAATTTTACTAACCTGAGACTATAAAGTCGAACCATTCACAACAACGAAACCCACAATCCCGAATCACATGATCATGATCATACTTATACCATACACCACATAACACATGCACACTCCATTCCACCCACAGCACACAAACCACACAACCTTACACTACATATAAGCAGGGGGCAAGCTTCCCTGCACCCCCCCACACACCCCACTACTTATATACACCAACTCCAAGGTTGCACATAGCATAAAAAAAAAAAACTCACACCATGCCATCCTCCACTCACTCGCACACAAATACACATCACACACACATAAACACCAACAAATTCAAAATTCACACTCACACTTACACCTCCCTGCCCTTACCCACACATTGTTTGTTTGTTTGTGTCTTTCGGCTTTTCACGGTTAGGGGTCACCACAGCGGAACTCCGGTCTGCTAATGATTGGCAGTTGATTTTTACGTACTGGCTTACCAGGCCTGACGTACAACCTTCAATGAAGGTATGCCCATTCACGCATGTCTCCACACAGAAGACGCTCTAGCTGAGAATCGAACTGGACAGTGTCTTACTGTGAGGTGACAATGCTCCCGCAGCACCATACACTTACCCACACATATAACACACAAAAACTCACTCACCTGCAATCTCAGGCACCATAACACTACACGCGATGTACCGGAAATGCATAAGCACGGATTCGAGCAATTCAAATTCACTCTTATGCACTTTCAGCATTCTGGTTTTCACCTTCATGGTCTCAGGTTACTGAAATTCGAGACTTCAGTAATTTGAGATTATGAAGTGAAACCATGCACAAGCCAGTGCATTTCTTTGTGCCAGTCCCAAGCCCGGATAAATGGGGAGGGTTGTGTCAGGAAGGGCATCCGGCGTAAAATTTTGCCAAATCATACATGCAGACAACAGTACAAATATACATACCGGATCTGTTGAGGCCCGGGTTAACAACAATTGCCACCAGTACTGTTGACCAACAGGGTGCTGGTGGAAATTGGACTACTGTTGGCCGAAGGAGGAGAAGAGGGGGAAGGCATGCCCGAAGGCAGGTAAAGGCTAGGACTGTGGTAGTGAGGGTCGGAACTTTGAATGTTGGCAGTATGACTGGTATAGGGAGACAGCTAGCTGATATGATGGACTGAAGGAAGGTTGGTATATTGTGTGTGCAAGAGACCAGATGGAAGGGGAGCAAGGCTACGTGTATCGGAGGTGGTTTCAAATTGTTTTATCATGGTGTGGATGGGAGAAGAAATGGCGTAGGCATTATCCTGAAGGAACAGTATGCTAAGACTGTTTTGGAGGTGAAAGGAGTTTCAGATAGAGTGATGTTTATGAAGCTGGCAATTGATGGTATAATGATGAATGTTGTTAGTGCATATGCTCCATACGCTGGGTGCATGATGGATGAGAAAGAAAAATTTTGGAGTGAGTTGGATGAAGTGATGATGACTGTACCCAAGGGTGAGAGACTGGTGATTGGAGCAGATTTCAATGGGCATGTTGGTGAAGGGAACAGAGGGGATGAGGAAGTGATGGGTAGATATGGTGTTAAGCAAAGGAATGCAGAAGGTCAGATGGTAGTTGATTTTGAGAAAAGGATGGACATGGCTGTGATGAATATGTATTTTAACAAGAGGGAGGAGCATAGGGTGACATACAAGAGTGAAGGAAGATGTACACAGGTGGATTATATCTTATGTAGAAGGGCCAGACTGAAGGAGATTGGAGACTGTAAAGTGGTGGCAGGGGAAAGTGTAGTTAGGCAGCATATGATGGTGGTTTGTAGGATGACATTGGTGATCAAAAAGAGGAGGATGAGTGTGAGAGCAGCACCAAGGATCAAATGGTGGAAATTGAAAAAGGCTAGTTGTGAGATGATGTTCAGAGAAGAGTTAAGACAGCACTGGGGGGCAGTGAAGAGTTACTGAATAGCTGGGTAACTACAGCAGAGCTAGTAAGAGAAATGGCTAGAAAGGTGCTTGGTGTGACATCTGGAAAGAGGAAGGAGGACAAGGAGACCTGGTGGTGGAATGAATAAGTACAGTAGTGTATACAGAGAAAGAGGTTGGCGAAGAAGAAGTGGGATTGTCAGAGAGATAGACAAGAGTATAAGGAGATGAGGTGCATGGCAAAGAGAGAGGTGGTGAAGGCTAAGGATAAGGCATATGAAGAGTTGTATAAAAGGTTGGACACTAAGGAGGGAAAAAAGGACCTGTACCGATTGGCTAGACAGAGGGACAGAGCTAGTAAAGATGTGCAGCAGGTAAGGGTGATAAAGGATAATGAGAGAAATGTACTCATAAGCGAGGAGAGTGTGTTGAGCAGATGGAAAGAGTACTTTGAGGAGCTGATGAATGAAGAGAATGAGAGAGAGAGAAGGTTGGATGATGTGCAGATAGTGAATCATGAAGTGCAGTGGATTAGCAAGGAGGAAGTGCGGATAGCTATGAAAAGGATGAAGAAAGGAAAGGCTGTTGGTTCAGATGACATACATGTGAAAGCATGGAGGTGTTTAGCTGAAATGGCAGTGGAGTTTTTAACTAGATTGTTTAATGAAATCTTGGAAAGTGAGAGGGTGCCTGAAGAATGGAGAAAAAGTGTTTTGGTACCGATTTTTAAGAATAAGGGTGATGTGCAGAACTGTAGTAACTACAGAGGGATTAAACTGATCAGTCCCACAGCATGAATTTATGGGAAAGAGTAGTGGAAGCTAGGTTAAGAAGGGAGGTGATGATTAGTGATCAGCAGTATGGTTTCATGCCAGGAAAGAGCACTACAGATGCGATGTTTGCTCTGAGAGTGTTGATGGAGAAGTACAGAGAAGGTCAGAAGGAGTTGCATTGTGTCTTTGTGGATTTAGAGAAATCATATGACTGGGTGCTTAGAGAGGAGTTGTGGTATTGTATAAGGAAGTCGGGAGTGTCAGAGAAGTATGTAAGAGTGGTACAGGATATGTACGAGGGTAGTGTGACAGCAGTGAGGTCTGAGGTGGGAGTGACAGATGCGTTTAAGGTGGAGGTGGGATTACATCAAGGATCAGCTCTGAGCCCTTTCTTATTTGAAATGGTGATGGACAGGTTGACAGACGAGATCAGACAGGAGTCCCCACGGACTATGATGTTTGCAGATGACATTGTGATCTGTAGAGAGAGTAGGGAACAGGTGGAGGAGACCCTGGAGAGGTGGAGATATGCTCTAGAGAGAAGAGGAATGAAGGTCAGCAAGACTAAGACAGAATATATGTGTGTGAATGAGAGGGAGGATAGAGGAATGGTGAGGATGCAGGGAGTAGAGGTGGTGAAGGTGGATGAGTTTAAATACTTGGGATCAACAGTTCAGAGTAATTGTGAGTGTGGAAGAGAGGTAAAGAAGAGAGTACAGGCAGGATGGAGTGGGTGGAGAAGAGTGTCAGGAGTGAAAGTGGAAGAAACTTTTAAATGATTGTGAAGATGAAGGGAGAGTAATTGAATGAGAGTCTCAGACTGTATTCCTTTTAAAACAAAATAACTGGCTTGTAGACAAAGCTGCTGATTTAGAAAATAGACTAAGATGAAATAACATCATAATATATGGTATGCCTGAAAAGTATGAAGGAAACAATATAATATACTTTTTAACAACATTGCTACATAAAACATTAAAACCATCTGAAACTTTATATTTTGTAATTTAAAGGACACATAGATCCCTGAGAGCAAAGAAGGAAGACTCATCACCACATTTAGACATAAATAAGTTTACATCCAGCCAAAATAAAGATCAAATACTAAAAACAGCATGGTCTAACTCATCTACTAAAATAGGTGAACCTGTAATCAGATTTGGCAATGATAAAAGCAGTAAGGTAATGAATAAAAGAAAATCCTACTTCCAGTGATTAATGAACTTAAAAAGAACAATATTAAAGCCACGTTGGTGTTTCTTGCAAATATCAAATTATTTTTTTTTGAAGGAACTAAAATATTTGACACACTGGAGGAGATATCTACTTTTGCTAACAAAAGTAAAGTCCTTAACAATACTGAAGAAATGGATGGGAACACTTTATCCCTCAAAAAGCAGAATGAGCTGAATTCATGAGAAACTGCTTCTAAAATTAAATAGCTTAAAAATAAATAACTTTTATTCTCTGATTGCAAGACTTTTATTTTCTGAAACAATAGATTTAAACTTTAAGTGAAAGGTTTGTATAGACATTAAACTTTAAAACATATGTAAGTATGTATTTATATTTTAAGTTAAAACATTTTGCATGATAAAGAATATAAATAGCTTTACTATATTTGCAGTGAAATACTTAATATATTTTATTTAAACTAAACTTATAAATATATTACTAAATGTTAAATAAATAATTCCTGTAAGAGAATGTCATTAAATGTTAAGTAAATTAATTTTTAACTTTAAGATCACAGAAGTGAAGAAATGTATTTATTTATTTTAACTTTTCTTACTATGTGTATTGTAGGGTTAATGGAATGCCAGATGCAAGTAATATGCTAATTAGAAGTGTTAAAGTGCTGGGGATTTTGTTTTTGTTGTTCCTATGTAGCAAATTAATTTTCCATGTCATTAATATAACAATTAACACTTAAAAAGGCTTGAGAACAAAAAAATGTTCCAATTGTGAGAAAATGTTTGGTTCTTGCTTGCTTTGCTTCCTGCTTTTGATGAAAATCCAGGTCCCAGAAGAGGTCAAAGTTCATCACTGATGTTTGCCAAAACAGTAAGTGCCTTAATCACAACTGTGATGATAAGGAAAAAGATCTGAACTTTTTTTTCAAGTATATATGTGAGAAATCTATCACACACACACACACACACACACACACACACACACACACACACACACACACACACACACACACACACACACACACACACACACACATATTCAGAAGTGAAGAATTGGTAAAACAAAAGCTATACTATTGTTTTATATTGAGCTGTTACTGACATATAATTTGCTTACACTTTACTGAATGTTAATAGCTTATACTGTAGTGTTTTAACTCTAATTGTACATATTAATGGAGGGGAGTAAAATTAGAAGTCTGTTACTGATTAGAACAGTTTAAAAGAATTAAAGCAAATGAGAAACTTGCAAGGGACATTGCCAGTTGTTTTGTGTTTTGAGTTATCATTTTCACATGCTGTAATCAAATACTAATGTCAGGATGTGAAGATTAGACCAGAACATCAGTTCTCAATGGTTTAAAAGACACATAGATTCATATATTCATACTCATAGATTCATAGATTGTTACTAGGCTAACAACCGGGGGGGGGGGTGGCTTTCTAAACCTAGCCAAGTTATTCCAAAAGAATAGTGATATCCTGTATCCAAATAGGACATTGAGAGCCAAGCATTTATAAGGTACCTCTGTCCATAAGGGACATGGGAACCAGGCCCAGTGTAAATATCATGTTCCCCATCCAGTGCTCTAGGTTACACATAACTGGGTAATAGACAAACTCAGCTTCACAGGGATGGAAAAACTGTTCCATAAGAGTGGTAGCCTCTGGGACACATATCTGTCTCTCCAGCATGTTCTTTTTAAGTCTCAAACAAAATTCAGGTCCCTAGACCTTATATTTCTGGTACTCTTTAACATACAAATATGTAGGAGATTCATAAGTATGGGATTTGTGGCTGTCTTATAAATCAGGGATAGATCACCATTCAGCAATATATAGGAGACTGGATAGATGGAAAGGTCTTTAAGGCACTCAGCATAAGGCAGGTTTGTTAAGCCTTGTATTCTTTTTGTGAGAAACCTCTGAGGTTGCTCTAATTGCTACATATACCTGATCATGTACATACCAAACGGGGCATTGTATACTATAATTAAACTATAGCAGCCTTCATCTTTAAAACACTAGAAATAGAAACAGAGTCATGTGATTCTTGTAATGCATATTTTATGGGTATAAACCATCAGAAAGCTGAAAGATAGAATATGTGAGCATTATTATGATATCAGGAAAAAGAAAAACACCAATGTCCTCTTTAGGCATACTAATGTCTGTCCCAGTCACAGAAAGGTTACCTTTTTTCTTGTTGACAGAGTGATGGTTGTTCCACTTGCAGAAGACATTGAGACCTTGCTTCAGCTCAAGGAAGTTTGGCAATTCAGGCTCAATCCCTCAGTTTCTCCAGGGCTCACTGACCACATCTACATTTATAGTGTTTTAAAGATGAAGGCTGCTATAGTTTAATCATTTTATTCATATTTATTCATGTAGCTCAGCATATGCTATGGCATTTACTGGGTTTGTGGGTGCTTGAAATTTAACCAGGGTGTTGTTTAGTAGAGAGAGAGGTTAGCCTTGGAATAGTTCCTAAAGGTTTTTGGTTTTGCTGGATCCCTACATTTAATTTTTATTTCAAATAATCATATATTATGGTCAGATCTGGTGAGCAAAGGCATTACACTGGGTGAGGAACATTGGTCCCCCATGTTTGTGAGTACAACATCAAGGATGTTTGTACCTCTGATAGAAGAATAGACCAACTGCTCCAGGATGTTGGTATTAACTTTTTAGTAATCACTGAGCTTGTGCATTAGAAGTGGTATAGGATCCCCAATCTATAGAAGGGTAACTGAGATTGCTTATGAATATCATATTGAGTTGAATGGTGATGGACTCTACATTGAGATAGGTAGTATGAGTTTTCTGGGACATGGAGATGGACCTATAGGTTGCAAGAATATGTCACAACACCCTGTTTACTGTGAATTGAACATGTATGAGTTCTAGTGGGTCATATACTCAAACTAGACTGGAAGTAAGGTAGTTTTTTAATATAGATTGAGACTTCTCCTTCTTTGATTCCCACTTTTGGAGTAGCTGGTCTAAAAACATGAAAGCCATTATAACCTTCCAATGCTGGGGTACTGTCTGTGACTTTAAAGCTTGTCTCCATTACTACACAGATGTCTACACCCCCTAGAGAGAGGAAGGATTGCAGGGAGTGGAGTTTCTTTCTTGTTAAGACTTCTAGCACTGAGTAGTACCAACATCAGATTTTCCTTCATAGGTTCAGTTAAGCCAGTAGTTTTTTCAGTTTGGCATTGCCTAAAAAATGCATACTGGGAGTGGAAAAGGTCTTTGGCAACATCTGATAACCTAGAGGGGATAACTGCAGACTATCCCTGGTAAAGCAGCATGATTTGTCAACCATGTCCTCCCAGACTGTTAAATATTGTACCCCCCCCCCCGCCCCAAATTGACAGCAGAAGTTAAGCCAATTGTTAAAATCAATTGTTTTCTGTTGGTAACATGCCATTATCCTTGGAGAAGATAGTATGCTGCTCAGTGCTAGGCTCATACCTGCCTGAGACACATAATCAGCGAGCTCGATCATGTTTCACTTCATATAGTCAAGGGAGGTGCATCTCAGGTCATTAACACCCACATTCAAATTAAACAAGCAGGAATTATTTTATATATAGTCAAGATTGCTTATAATACTAGAATTAATAAGAAGAATGAAGATGTTATGAATAATATGCAAATACACAAAGAATGAAACATCTACTATGCAATAGTAATAAAAGATCAATATCAGTAAGTTAAGAAATATATACACAAACTATAATCTCTGATAGAGTCAGATGATTAAATAGCTCTTTTATGGGAGATTTTAGAGAAATGCATGTTTATAAAATAAGGTAGAAAATCAGTGGACAAATAGACAGAAAAAATATATTTAAATAGCAATCTGCTTATAAGAACGATATATATTACATATACCTGCAGATGGCAGAAATGTGAATGTACAAGATCTCATATAAATTGCATAGACAAATTACATAAAAAAATTGAAAAGATCCTGAAAGATGAATTTTGAAACTTGGTCATGTGAACTTTGAAGCTTTTTTTGCATATTGTAAGTTATAAGATTCACTAAGGCTACCTAGAATAACTCATTTCTTAAGTCTGAGCTGAAATTTGAGTGTTATATTGCTGAATCAGTACATCTATATTAATAGAAAGTGAAGCATGTTTTTAAAGATGATTGAACCCACAAATGGAGAATTTGGTTTGAATTAAGCACATTGTACCTTCTGAATACAATATAGATTAGATGAATAATATGTACCTCACCTCTGGAATATCTCACACATCACAAGGGAGGCCCCTCTATAGATACTTCTAATTACTGTCCCATTGCCATCCTGTTACCCATAGCAAAAATCCTAGAGAAATGTATTCACCAACTCCAAAATCACTTTACCACTAACAACCTACTATCCCATACCCAGCATGGCTTTAGATCTAAACATAATACTAACACAGCTTTAATATTATTTTCTGACACTATTCACCACCATAAGAACAATGGTCTTCTAGTTTTGGCAATTTTCCTTGACATGTCAAATGCTTTTGACTCTGTCTCCCATCAACTTCTTCTAAGCAAACTTTCCACTTAGAATCTCAGTTCATCATCACTTACATGGTTTCATAACTACTTATCTAAGTGCAAACAGGCCACCAAATGGGAGAACAATCTCTCTCCTTTACTTCCAGTCTAAATTCAGCAACCCAACTTGCTGTAATCATACAATATGCACACAATACATTCCTTATCTGCTCTACCCCTTCCCACCAAGAACTTCAAGATAAGACTCAAAAATAATTTCAGGAAATTGAAACTCATACTAAACCCTAATAAGATCAAGCTAACGATTTTCACAAACAAACCTTCCAAACCCCCACTCTCCACCACTCTTTATTCAGTCCGCCAATGGGATCAAAATTGAGCCTATAAATCACACCAAACTCCTAGGTGTAACAATAGATGACAGGCTGAAATTTGATATACACATTTCCCTAGCAATCAAAAAAGTCCATGCCAAACTCGAATATCTCTACAGGGCAAGACCTTTCCTAACAAACCAAGTCAGACTAGCCAAGGCTAGATCTCAATTTCTATCTACCCTTCTCTACTGCTCACACATCTTTACAAACTAGGCCAACCTTAATAACCTAGAATCTTGCTATAATAATACAGCAAAGTTTGCCAGCAACCACCCCCATAAATCTCATCATTGTTCTGCTCTCCAGCAACTGGACTGGCTTGAACTTCCCAACATGTTAACATTAAACCAACTTACCTTCACACGCCAAATCATTCACAACCCCAGTCACTGCCCTGCACTTTCTACCCTGGTCCAACAACATGTCAATACCAGGTCACTTAGATCTTCGGACAGGCTACTGCTAAATATAACCCAGTCTTACAACTACCATGGTGACTCCCTCTATTCTAATAAGATAGCCAACACCTGGAATGCTCTTCCTCAACACATACAAAACTCTCCCAACTATTTTTCCTTAAAAAAAAAATAAAAGCATATCTCAAATCCACCTGGCTCTACCCCTGTACTTCTCCCGGATATTTTTTTACTTCCATCCCAGTATTTTCACAACTTCCTCTCCATATGAGTTTAAACTTTGGCACAAGCCCTGTTAGACTTGTAACTACTGCAATGATCAATGTATCTCTGTACTGAGCTATGACTTATGTCACTATGTAATGTTTCTTTGTCAGCCAGTTTTGTTAATTATATCTTTCTTGATTTTGTTTTTTGTCTCTGTTAGTATTCAAATACTCAAGTATCTACAGTTGCGTACATGATATGCTCTATGATTACCTTAGTATACATAATACTACTAATGTATACATTTTAGATCTTACTAATTTGTACTATTATCATTGCTATTGATTGTAAATATTTACTGGTGTCTGCATGAATGATTTAGCCAAGTTTTATGCCGGAGGCCCTTCCTGACACAACCCTCCCCATTTCTTTGGGCTTGGGACTGGCACAAAGAAATGCACTGGCTTGTGCATCCCCAATCGCTAGGTTATAATGATACAGAATATATGTGTGTGAATGAGAGGGAGGATAGAGGAATGATGAGGATGCAAGGAGTAGAGGTGGCGAAGGTGGATGAGTTTAAATACTTGGGATCAATAGTTCAGAGTAATGGTGAGTGTGGAAGAGAGGTGAAGAAGAGAGTACAGACAGGATGGAGTGGGTGGAGAAGAGTGTCAGGAGGGATTTGTGACAGACGAGTACCAGTAAGAGTGAAAGGGAAGGTCTACAAGAGGGTAGTGAGACCAGCTATGTTATATGGGTTGGAGACAGTGGCACTGACAAAAAGGCAGGAGTTAGAGCTGGATGTGGCAGAGTTAAAGATGTTAAGATTTGCACTGGGTGTGCCGAGGGTGGACAGGATTAGGAATAAAAGTATATTAGAGGGTCAACCCAGGTTGGAAGGTTTGGAGACAAAGCCAGAGAGGCAAAATTACATTGGTTTGGATATGTGCTGAGGAGGGATGCTGAGTATATTGGGAAAACGATGCTAAGGATGAAGCTACCAGGTAAAAGGAAAAGAGGAAAGCCTAAAATAAGGTTTATGGATGTGGTGAGAGAGGACATGCATGTGGTTGGTGTGACAGAGCAAGATGCAGAGGACAGGAAGAAATGGAAACAGATGACCCGCTGTGGCGACCCCTAATAAGAACAACTGAAAGAAGATGATGATCATCATCATTGCTATTGATTGTGGAACTTTTCCCCCTGGGTCTCCACTGAAAACAGGCTCCAAGGACCAGTCAGACACTACCTGGTTAACAAATGTAAATAAATAAATAATAATAAATTACAAATGTTTTTTCACTCCATAGAAATAGCAAGATATTCCTCATGATTCAGTAAACTTCCGTGCAGGAATAGCTTTTTCCTGCATGGAAGGGACTGTTCCCATGCAGCACGGCAGTGTCCCATCCATATTCATGAAAGCGTACTGCTGTGCTACAAAACAGGCACTGTTCTGTGTACGAGTGCAGGGGGTGTGTCTGAGAGCAGTGCTCTCACAATACACACGCTCCCTGCACATTAGAATTGCTGTATGTCAATTTAAAATGAGTGATAATGCTTATAATACCCCCAGCTTGTCAGGGTAAGAAACCTGGACAAAGCCATAAGGGACAATCGTCCCTACCAAGCCAAAAGTTGATAGAATAACAGGTTTAGCATAAGCACATAGCGACACCTCCCAACCCATCAGAGTAAGGAATATAGACAAACCCATAAAGGACAACCATCCCTACAAAGCAGAAAGTTGATAGAATAACAGGTTCAGCATTAACATGCATATTCTGAAGGGTACAAATAAAAAACACAACAAATAAATTATTATTTTTATATAAGCAGTAAGCGTAGCTGTGTGGGTGTGCCCATTGCTTAGCTAAGCTTCACCCAGCTGAAACGGCAGGATAAGTTAAAAAGCAATAGACATCCAACATAAATATTAAGTGCAATAGTGGAGTGATTAGAGCATAAGCCTTGCATTTAGTCATTTATGGTTCAAGCCTCACCAAAGCCATTTGCAGTTTGTATGTGTAAACATTACAAGTTTAATTTTTTTGTATATTTATGTAAGAAGTAACTTATTTTTCTCAACCAGCATAGTGTATTAGGCCCAGATGTGAGGTGTCAGTGTAATAAAGTAGTGAAACCCCCATATAAACACAAGTGCCCCATACAGTATAGTCACACAAGAATAAATTAATCACAGGATGTTGGGGGATGTCAGGGAAAGGTAAATAAATCTATATTATGTAATGAATGATGAATCAATCCCATACAGGTGGTAGACCAATATAATAAAATATAAGCAATGCTAAGCATTACACAGCTATGTTGACCAGGTGTAAGCATTGTGTACATATGAATACTAAGCAATGAATAGCCCAGCTAAGTGGATTTGCCCATTGTTAAGCAATGCTGAACCTGCCCCTGTAAGCACTGCCAACCTTAGCTAAGCAAGTTTGCCTGTAGCTTAGCTTAGCGCAGCATTTTCAAAACTGTCCAATCATGACAAAGGGTGGGAAATCAGCCGTATTTAAACCCCACAGGTGGGAATACAGCTCATAACTTGTTGTAGCTTTCCAATGTAGGTAGTATGGAAGGCGTTGGAGAGGGCATGCGCTTTTGAGCGCAGCACTGGGGCATACAGGAGTCCAAGGTCATGGTAGGACTACTGGTAGAAAAACATGACATGAGACTGCTGCAGGACCAGTACCAGAGCTCCCAATATAAAGCAGAAGCCTGGAAAATTCTTGTCCGTAATCGCGCCAGTGTCACTGGTATCCCTCAGACTGGTGAGCAGGTCCGGCATCACTATGCCAACTTGAAACAGAGGAAGAAGGAGCTCTTGGAACAGTGGGTCCAAGAAGAAAGAGACAGGGGAGATGTCCCAGCAGTGTGTAAGTATTCATAGCAATAACTGTTTACCAAAGTCCAGCCAGTGTATATGATGGATAGGTATGCATAAATGTTTCTCTATTTTCATTACAGCTGCAGCTGAGCTGGCTGTGAACCAGGAAGCCTATGCCAGCAGGTTGCAAAGTCTGCGTCACGAGGCTGG
>NC_056737.1:1872620501-1872690501 GCF_019279795.1 Protopterus annectens
GCCATCACCTGGTCATAAACATCATCTACAAAAGCCATGCTACCACCTATTCAAACCAGCTCTATCCCTGTAGTGCACAGGGAGAGAGAGAACTAAATGAGACATAAAGTGAAAAAAGGAAGAAAGAAAAAAGGGAAGTGGAACATGTAAGCAAGTAATTGAATCTAGTACTTGCTCTATAATAATAGAAAATATGGTTTGGAGGGATATATGTCCCAACAAGACATGCTGTACTAATGTCCTGCTAAACAGCTGCTATGGCCATAGCATCTGGCCCTCTCCGCAGTGGGAGATATCACAGACATACCTCTCAACTGTACAGATCCTCACAAAATGTCCGCATTTTACCATCATGTATTTTTGTCTGTTCCTCCTAAGATCTGTACTTTACTGGCAAATAGCTGAGGATTGAAGTCATCAGGTAATGATCAACACTTGAGTTTGAGACTCCACATCTTAAGAATATTCACTGTAATGCTAAATGTATCATTCTATGAACTTCCTATGTTCGTAGCAGGTATATTTAAAGTCTATCCCTATTTATCCCCCCATCATTTTAGGTATTGTCCAGATGTGATGCACTGAGAGGTTGTGAGATGGGAACACAGCTCATGAGCCTGATTCACCTGTGAAAGGACAGCTCATATATGACAACTGCAGAGGTGTCTGTCAAACAGTTGTGACTGTGCTACTTCTTGGCCACTTAATGGAATGTTTTCGATATCCATGTTACCTGTGATTATGAGTATGACACATCTGCCTTGTAAAGCTAAGACACCTATAGAGGGCGTATGCATATTAGAGTACTGTTGCAGACATGTATGTTGAACTGCATGTGATATATTGACTTAATAACATTCAACAATACAGTGTTCTGCTGGACAATAAGCACATTTGTGACTGATATCTGTAGTCACATACACATATACCTGTGTTATGTCACCCAAACCATTGGCAGGTCTGTGAGCAATGGCAATGTAACATAATAGCCTACTTATGACTGTTGGACATCTTCCCGGTTATCACAGTGATGTCAAGCCCTACTGTGTAATCAATGTACTAATGTATAGTGCAGCTATATTAATACAGTATCAATACTGATGTCCCCTTTGACACCCATTCATGTGTGCCATTGTCCAGACGTACTGCTGTAACAGGTTGAGAAGTATGATTGAGCAGCAAGATTGTAAATACAGTGTGCCATACTTACATTCAATAGAATTGTATACCAGGTATCCCTTGAGCACATGTATGTATGCATATGTTCAGCTGGAAGGAACAAAACTAATCACATGGGTTTCAAGCATCCAGGTAAATAGGTTGTGCATGTTGCACATGTGTGTTATATCAGTGTCAGTGCATACAACAGACATATATGTGTACAGCTTCTGGTGGTTGCATCACCGTGACACTGATGTGGGTACTGGAGTAGGCATGATTATCAGGTATTAATCAGAGAAGTGTCCACCTTTGTTATGAGCCTCTGTCCATGCCTACCACTACCAGCTATATCAACACCTGTAGACAGTGGATATCACAAGTGCACACACCCCTGTTGGAATGCCAGATCTGTGTGCTGTATGACAATCAGACCACAGAAGATCATTTCATAATGTATCTCATCTTGAATGTGAACCCTAGCCTGTCAAATTCTATTGCAATACAATCAAAGGTGTTTCTAGGAAGGTGAGTAACTATTGCCAAGTGAATATTTGCCATGATGTTAGAGTCCAGACCAAGAAGGATGAATGCTGTATCCATCTCAAGAGGTGCATACACAAGTTGAAGGGTGTGCACACTCATTCAACTGGCTTATTGTACTGAGTATTATTTCCATATGTTTTCACAAATCAGATTGTTATGTTTTTAATTGAATTGTACAGGCTATAGGTCACACTACAGGTGGGAATTGCTATGAAATGAGTTATTGTGGTGTCTTGTTCCAATTGCACAAATACCAGGCAATATATCAGGGGTGTGTAGACTTTATATCCACTGTAGCAATATGGACACAGTAGTACCTGACCTTTATATTCAGCCTCCACCAATGTAGAGTAATCCGCTTTGATGGACAGCAGCAATACACAAACCACATAATAGGTTGCTACATTGGCTGTACAAAGACACACAGGTGCAGGCAACAACTTTGAAGCAAGTCCAGCTATATCTGAGCAAGCAGGTAAGTTCACAGGTGACATCCTGTAAGGCTGACTATGACTATGAATCGGACATACCCACACCACCAAGGACAATTGCAACCATGTCTCCACATATGTTGTAAGTCTCAGATGAAACAACACAATTCACCCTGTACTGGGGTTAAGGACACCTCATATACACATGCTGTGGATATAGGCAACCTGTATCACACAGGTTAGGTGGGAATATTGCCACCCTGTCCACCTCAGTCATACATGAAGATATGCACATCAACCACACTTCTCCCCACAGCAATAGTGAGCATGTACACATTGACTAAAATGGCAACAACAGCATATCTCCATGGGGCATACTAACATCAGTGTCTGCCTCCTACATGAAATCAGACATGTGCTCAGAGCTCCATCACTCACCACAGTCAAACACAGACCTGCCACTATACACACACCATCCACATGGAAGATGACCACTGTCAACCCTCTACACAGAAATGAATGGAGGATAGAGGATTATACAATCATGTGTCCTACATTGGGGGGAATAAGATAGCTCAGGGACAGATGTGAAATGCAAGCTGCTATAGCCATGATAGCTTGGAGGTTTCCAGAGTAGTCTGGATTATTTGCAAATAATATCCACTGTTGAGGTGCATTTTGACAACTGTATGAGGTCCTGTAACCTTTTACTGTTCATGTCTTCCAGGTATCATGCAGAGTTCTCACCTACTAGCATTCTCTGCTGGAGAAACAGACATCATCACCCAATATGTGCCCTGTCATGTGGATGGAGAGTATAAGATGTGTGGAAGAGAACTACCCTGTGGAACAGTGTGGTCCACAGGGTAAATGATGCTGGACTGCACAGCAGAACTTATGTGCATGTGCACCATCGGCCACTGACCTCAAATGCCATGCCCATCAATGGGCTCTTGCTGTAGCAAGGGACCAACTAGACACAGGTTGGGACCCGGCCATCCCGTCCCCAATGACACCCACCAAGGAGCTCCTCACCACACTTGGCCAACATGCTGAACACACAGGCCATGACGCTGAGAGAAGCATTGTTTAGGTGGGTTGCACACACACACACACACACACACACACACACACACACACACACACACACACACACACACACACACACACACACACACACACACACACACACACACACTGGATGAGGAGCATGCAGGTAAGGTCCCAGTGGGGATTAGTACACTAATGTATCAGACATACATGTATCTGTATTGTATCTACATGCATGTGTCAGGTCAGATTGTAGTTGTGGATGGGGTTTTCTAATGCACAGACATGCACATCTATGGTGAGGACAGGACATTGTGTATTATTGTGGTTAGTACTGCAGATGTGCAGATGTGCTGCATCCATCCTATACTAAGGCCACATGTGCATCTGCTGACATTAACCTCCTCTCACAATTACCTAGGATCCTCTGGTCTGCATATGGGACAGCAGCCTGTAGCTGGTGGTTATTACATTGTTCTGTTGTTGCCTGACAATACCCCAGGCATATGAAGTGCATGCAATTTACCATGCACACATCCATCAGTAATAGCTATATTGCTTTATGTAATAGCTATATTGCTTGTTGTGCATGTTCACTTGTGCTAGGGTTAACTGTATCGCATCACAGTGGTCACCACTGGGGCCTATCTGATGTGAATTCAACATTCCTGTAGCATACCTCACAACTGGTCAGTGCCAAGATGTCTGGACAGAGATCACCAAATTGTGCTGGACAAATGTCCTAAGGTAAAGTCATGCATGACACATTACTGGTATACAGTGGATATAAATTGTGTACACACCCCTGTTAAGATGCAAGGTGTTCCTGTTACATACTAATTAGGACCACAATATGACAGTCCATACCTCTTCCAGCTTTTAATGTGACCCATAACTGATACAGTTCACTTGTAAAACCAAGCATCTGTACACGTGTATTGCACCTATAAGGCAGGCCACCTGTGAGGGTGGCAGACATCCTATCAGCATGATGTTTCAGTCAGGTATGAAATCTTATGCTGCCATATGTCTCTGTACACTCATTGTGGCCTATTTGGGTATAATATCACATACATGGGCATCGTTAAGGTACACAGACCACTTCCGACCACGTCTAGGTTTCAAACATAAGAACATTCCAGACACATCTGTACAGAGAACTGTGTAATGGTTTAATCTGCTGCATGTCAGGCAGATGCTGTCATCACGTTGTATGAAGTAATGGTAGTGGGAGGTGGTCACCAGCTGTGTACGGTATACACAAAATGGTATAAGCCACATGTGATATGATCCTCACACACACACACCCAAACAGTTGCCAGCATTAGGATTAGAACTCTTGCCTATCTAGGTGTTACTACTTTTTTTTTTTTTTTTTTTTTCCCAAGATGTGATGTATCTTTATATTGTATTTAGAACTCAACTATCTTCCTTTTTTTGCATTAACAATGTTCATATGTCTGTTATGTACTTGGAGCTTTTCTCCCCGGGCCTCCGCTGAAAATGGACATGTATCCAGTCGGACTCTCCCGGTTAACAAATGTAAAATAAAATAAAAATAAATAAATAAATACTTTAGTGCTACACAGTTATGAAACACACCGTAGAGCGTAAACATTTCCAACTCAACCAAAGGTACTTTTGAGATGGATGACATCAACAGGTCTACAAATTGGAGTGAAGGGAAGTGTAAAGGGTAGTACACAGGTCAAAAATGGTATGAGCCAGACAGCACATGACTCACACACAGTTGCCATTATTGGGATTAGAACTCCTGCATATCTAGGTATTTTTACTTTAGTGCTACACAGTTATGACATGTGCCACAGAACTTGTACATTTCCAGCTCAACCAAATAAAAGGAATCACTGCTCAAAAGTCCAACTAAAACAACCAAGTCTGAGACAGTTGAAAGGAGGCACAAAACATTAAAACAGTACAACAGTACCATATACTTCATAAACGAATGACTCTTCAGTCCACCAATACTAAACACATATACTTTATTAAACGAATGACTCTTCAGTCCACCAATACAAATTACATTAACGCAATTCGACAGACACTGCGTTCTCGATTCAATAGACTTCTTCAGATGGAGACAAATGCATAACTGAACACACCCATCAATATATACTCTTAGGACTAATTAATACACTTAATTAGAATACTTAATTAGAATAATTAAAACAAGCTCTCTGAATATTTAAAAAAAAAATGTTTTAAAACACATACTTTGTTCCTAAACTTCCATTCATAAAATATATAGTATGATAACCTAAAACATGAATAAATAAATAATACATATCACATAATTTAATCAATAAAATTCATATTTAGTGTTAAAGTTTTTCTTTCTTCTAATCTGTTAGCACTATCTACTGTCAGAAATTATAGTTGCACTGCCCTATGTTCCAAAATTAATAACATGTTATAAAATATATCCTAACATTTAACAAATCTATACTTTTCATTCCTACAAATTATTTCATAAATATAATTCATGATGTAAAACAAGGTTAACAATGATATTTAACATCCAGTTAAGCATAACATTAACATTAACAATGCATAAACAGGGACTATAGTTTTGCTGATCTCAACTTTAAAACAGGTGCCAGTGAGATCGCATCATTTAGACCTGGAAATTTATTTGCTTCCAAGGAAAGTTGCCATAATAACTCTTTATATTCAATTGAGGTTCCCATGGGCCACCCCTTACGTCTTTATCCACCGCATCCAATACAAAAAGTTAAACTCATTTAAAGCATTTCCAGCTCAACCAAAGGGACTTCTGAGGTGGATGACATCAACAGGTCTACTAAATTGGAGTGAATGGAAGTACACAGGTCTAAAATGGTACAAGCCAGACAGTATATGATTCACACACACATACACACACACTTGTCAGTATTGGGATTTGAACTCCTGCCTATCTAGGTCTTCCTACTATAGTGTTACACAATTACTGCACACACTGCAAAGTTATTGAACTTTCACATGGTCACAGCTGCTGATAACTGCACAACTGTGGTAAAGTATTACAGGTGGCAGACATTCTGCCTTCTTTTCCACCCATACATCATGCTAGTTCTTCTGTCTTGCGCTTCAACTAGCATTATGGCTTGGCCCTTCACCAGGTTATTGTATCATAAAGTGTGGCATATCTGTGAGCCTCCAGCAGTACTCGTTCATCACAGATGTTGCCTCAGTACTTACTAGTTATGTCTACCCCTCCTGGCATGTTTAAAGGGGGGGTTATCTGTGCTTTCACCCATTGACCTGGTGCACATGTCCAATCTGGGTCACTGTTGCAACTGCCGCATGTACACAGACAACTCTCCTCTCTAAACTCCAAATATTAAGACCTGTTAGGGTTACCCATATATCACCCAATGTGGACATATGCACTCTCCAGCAAATAATGGACTAACAGGTTAAGAGGATAAGATCAACACCTGCACCACACCATGTGAAACACGTAGCTCACCATGACACCCACTTTGACAGCCATGACATACAGTGAAAAGCCACTGGCCCACCTTCCCAGAGGCACTCAGTGGAGATCTACTCAAATAGCACAGATCAGTAAGGCAGACACCCACTCAGACACAGCAACATGGCACATGCCAAGAGACACATATTTAAACTGCAGTGTGCCCTCAACCTAAGTTCCTAAGGCTAACCACCTTGCACAATACAGTGATCATGGGTAACTCAATACTGAGCCATACACATCCCACTCACTAGGTTGAATATGGAGCAGGTATCAGCCAAATATCAATCACATGCCAGCATCACAGCCAGTCATGCCACTCCACAACAACTACAAGTATCACTTCATATCCATGTGGGTGTGAATGAATTGGGACACACCTCCATGGACTACATGACAGGATACATGGTTGAACTCTCTGACTATGCAGTTTAGGCAGGTGTGAAAGTAGCCCTGGGCAGTGTACCGCTGTCACCCAGAATTATGCTGTGGTACTATCAACAGATGGTTGACTGCAACATTGGCTTATGTGTTATGTGTCATTCTCAGGGGATCCAGGGCCTCTCTGCCTGGGATGGCATGACTGCCAGAACCCAGTGACTTGCCATGGATGTCCTACATATGCCACTGCTGGGTTGGCAGGTACTGGCTATGTGTCTTGCCAGCCCTATGGGGTCTTATTGGGCAGTGGTCCTAATGTTATTACCACCATAACAGCTACACATGTATGGATTCTGAGGGTTATGCTGCTCAACAGTGGACATCTGTCAGGATGCAGTCACTCATAGCAGTTGGAGTGGAGGACACATGTCTGCTGTAGTGGAGAGGTGGTTCACAGCAGCAGACAGCAGACCTGCAGTATCAGGCTATGACGCATTCCACAGCTGTCAGCCCCCAAACATGGACCACACCACACCTCCACAGGTGGTGTTGTCTCCATATTCATTATGGATAGGTACACCTCCAAACTAGCATCCCATAATAATGCATTGGAGATACCTCTGGTACAACTGCCTTGGGGTAATGGTGCTGTCCAGACCATAGCCTGCTATGGGTCCACACCTATGTCCTTAGACTGTCAATGCACATTCCTCAACACCCTGTCATCTCTAATGGTCCAATGCAAAACTGGCATAGTATAAGTCTTCAACTAACCCTCCATCACCTGGGGAATATAGTCACTCACCAGTGCAGTGGCCCAACACTTCTGGGATTCATTATTTCCATTGCCCTAGACCAGCTCATACTGACCCATGGTAGAGGATGCAACAACCATGACCTGTGTTGACCACTTACATATGGGACCATTGCCATCCCCAAATGTCAATCCATGCATGGTGAGATTCACACATGCTGTAATCAACATGGAACTCAACATGTCAGCCACCCACCCCCACAAAGAAAACCACCTGCAAAAATTCTCCAACACTGACTTTGCAGACATGAAAACAGGGGTGGGTTTCTTCACTGCACCCATGGCAATGGGATGTAGCTGCATGACTGTGGAATCATACACATAGGCATTGTACAAACAGGTACATGAATGCATGGTACTGCTCAGAGCCAACAGAACCCAGACACTGTCCTCCAAACACTGGGAGACAATGTGATGGTCCCCTGCCTTTACTGAAGTAAACATCAGAAGGAGGACACTGTTGCAGGGGAAAGGTGGTATCCCATGACTGTTGAACTCCCTTATTAGCCTCAAAGACAACTTTGGATCCCTCATGGATTCCCCGACAGGCATCTACAGCAGAAGAGATGCAGCAGACACTGAAGACAGTAAAAACAGCTGTGATAGTTACAAAACCTCCACAGCATTAAACAGAAGTGCTGCGAGTGACTGCACAAAGCTATTACCTATCCTGAGACAACAGATATTGGTCTCTGTCTTGGCAACATATTCAGTGCTAGCTTTATCCCTCTCTCCATCCACAAGTGAAGTGCTTAGTGAATGCGTTCTCACATGCTGTATCCCATGTCCATTCTAGGCATCTGTGTGTCACCAGGATGTGTCCTGCAGCAAGGCCACAGGGTATGGTAGTGTAGTGACACATCCACCATGTCATAAGAATGGCACAGTATGTGCACGGTAATTCCCAGTCTGTAACACAGTGATTGCATATGCCTCAGATTATAGGGCTGAGGGTTGTACATAGTACATGTTGATATGGATCTGTTGTAGACTGGAGAATGGTACATGTTCTGGTTTGCGCACACCTCTGATTGCTAATAACCACAGCCACAGAGGAAATTCATCAGCCAAACACATTGGGATTACTATTCACACACACACAGACACACACACATACACAAACACACACACACACACACACACACACACACACACACACACACACACACACACACACACACACACACACACACACACACAAATTCACACAAACACACACACATTTGCCATTACTGAGATCCATAGGTTCATTGCTTCATAGGTGTGTAGTAGGTGAATCGGTCAGAAGGCTCTATAAGGCCAGCCCAAGGGAATACCTTGGCATCAGGCCACATGACAATAGTCCCCAGTGTGGCTCAGGGGTATAGCCAATAGAGAGGTCCCCAGAGGTGGGTATTGTATTCCCCATCCACTCATCCAGGTTTATATTGTGAGTGGCCAGTGATAGGCACTGCTTCCCATATATGTGATCCATATTCCATAACAGAGACAGTGTCTGGGTTGTGCACATGTCCCACATGCATATTCTTTGTTGTGTGGAAGTGTGCTTGAGGTCTCTGGGGCATGTTGTGGGGACAAATTGGTATCTTCTGATGTAGCATTCCTGACCTCATTTGGTGAGACCTGGCTATGTAACTGAGGTTGTGATTGCACCTACATTGACAGTATGATACGGGTATTCAGTGGAGTTAGTGGTGTCTGTCCATACAGGACATGTGTATAAGGGACGGTATTTCCTTTGTGGGGTACGCTTGCAGACTCTACAATTGTTGCAGGTGTCCAGTGGGGAACATGGCAAAAGGGCCACTGTACACATTTATTAGGCTACTGAGAGGATGAAACTGGGTGCCATGTCCATTTACTTGCTGGATAACACACAGTCAGGAGATATAACACATCAAACTACTTTCTGATGTCAGTGGCACAGTTGTGGTCAACAGGTATGTAGTCCATTTCTTTCACACCATGGGTACTATCTGTGAGGCAATATGCAGGGGAACTACCAATATAGTGGTTGTTGCCTAGCCAAGTGTGTTTGTATATGATACATGGGTGGAGAGTGGTCTCTGAGTAATAGAAGGGTTGCCTGTATTGTTCACTAATCCAGACTGTCACATTTAAGGCTGTTGATTGTCTACATCGACCTCTCCGGTGTTTGACATCTGTTGGCCTTGTAATGTGGACATTGTGACATATACTAGGTCCTCAACATAATAATTTAGCAAAACCTACCCCCCAATTGACCCTGTTGCTACAAAATCCCCCACACAGGACACTGATGACATACACACACACACACACACACACACACACACACACACACACACACACACACACACACACACTTATCAGTACTGAGATTTAAACCTCTACCTTGCTATATATTGCTATTACAATGTACCACATTTATCACACTCGCTACAGAGCTTATAGGGTGGATGTTGTCCCAAGGTATTTCTAAGGTGAGGAACATCACCAGCCCCTTATAAATACTGGCATTGGGTGATGTAGTGGGTGAGATATTCCAAAAATTATTTTACTCTAAACACACATTTACATTTGCCAGAGGTGAGGTTCAAACCTCTATCTAACAATCTCTTCAGACCACTATGTTACGCATTTACCACATGTGCCAGTGATCTTACATGGCTTAGGGTTGGCAACAGGTACTTCTAAGATGGATGAAATCTGCAGGTCTGCTAAAGTCAAGCACTGAGATGTGTTGTTGTTGGTGTGTCTTTCGGCTTTTCCCGGTTAAGGGTCACCACAGCGGAACTCCGGTCTGCTAATGATTGGCAGTTGATTTTTACATACTGAGTTGCCAGCCCTAATGCACAACCTTCAATGAAGGTACGCCCATTCATGCATGTCACCATGCAGAAGACGCTCTTGCTGAGAGTCGAACCAGTCAGCGTCTTACTGTAAGGCAACAATGCTACCGCAGCACCACCAAGCACTGAGATGTGTACTGGGGCCAAAATCTTTGAGATACAGACATACATACATACACAAACGCTTGCCAGGAATGAGATTCAAACCCATACCTATGCAGTTATTGCCATTACATTGCTTCACATTTATCACATGCGCTATGGAGCTTACATGCTGGAGAGCTATGCCAAGGTATCTTTGAAGTTGAGTGATATAAGCAGCAATGGTAAAGGAGGGGTAAGGGAAGTGTTGTAAGTGTGAATGCCCACAAAATTAGGTCTCTACAAAGATACATACACTCACATTAATACAGTTGCAAAGTCAGGATTGGAACTCCTACTTAACTAGTTTGCTACACTATAGTATTGCGCAGTTATCACATGCACCACAGAGCTCATATGCTGGAAAGCTGTCCAAAGGTATCTTTGAAGGTGAGTCACATCAGCAGCAGTGCAAAAGGAGGGGTATGGGAAGTGTTTTAAGTGTGATTTACCAAAAAATGAGGTTTTTACAGGGATACATACACTCTCATTTACACAGTTGCCAGGAACAGGATTGGAACTCCTACCTAACTAGCTTGCTATACTATAGCATTACACAGTTACCACATGCGTGACAAAGCTTACATGGTGGAAAAAATGTCCAAAGGTATCTTTGAAGGTAAGTCACATCAGCAGCAGTGCTAATAGAGGGGTATGGGAAGTGTTTTAAGTGTGAATGACCACAAAATCAGGTTTCTACAAGGATACACACACTCTCTCACACAAACACTCACATTTACACAGTTGCCAGGATCAGGATTGGAGGTCTTACCTAACTAGTTTGCTACACTATAGTATTACACAGTTATCACAAGCTCACAGAGCTTATACACTGGTGAGCTGTCCAAACGTATCTTTGAAGGTGAGTGACATCAGCAGCGGTGCCAAAGGAAGGGTACAGGAGATTTAGTGAGTGTGAATGGCCTCAACCACATACATCTAGAAACACACACACACACTCACACACAACTTTACATTTGACAGGACTGAGATTACAACTGCTACATGGATACTTATGTGTACTGTAGTGTTACACAGTTATCAGAAGCATCACTGACACTATAGGGCTGAGGCCTAACCAAAGGTATTTCTACAGTTAATAATATCAGCATATCACATGATATAGGCCAATGGGATGTGTAGTGGGTGGGACAGGCCTCATAATGGGATTGTCTCTGTTGCTGTCTGTCTTTCTCTTCCTCACGTCTCTGTGTGGGTATGTTTGACATATCATATTATGTTTGCTTTAGATATGTGTGTGTATTCCTATGTAATGTGTGTTTGTGAAGTATCAATGGGGTACAATTTGGTGTGTGTTCACAGACAGCTGCGAATAACCAATAACTGTAGTCCACTGTGTTCTGAGACATGGGCTTCATTTCTCTAAGAGTAGGAGCATGCCCACTATGAGCTTCTATATTGAATGTGTGCATCCATTCCAGGGAGGGTTGGACTCCAGTTCAGGGTTTTGTGTGCTACAGCTACACCTAGAAAACTGTTTCTGCAGGATATCTGTAGATAGGTTGCCAATATGGAGACACAATGGGCTTAACATACAGGAGATACTGTAACTATTGCTGTCTGTGCTACTTGTGTGACATGTTTGGTTGTAGCATAGATATTCTGACATATGTATCATTTTACACTGTGATGTGTCATGTCATCGACTACTGACAGTTATCATTCTTTGCTCATGGTTATTTACCAGGAAATACGAGACAAATGCAGCTGAGACCAATATTCTGAGACATATAGACTACACATTCTGGCACACACCTGCCATTGTGGAGGGGTAGCTACAGAAAATAGACTACTGGTTCTGCATAAATGGTGCAGCACCTTATTAGTGTGCTGGCTGGGGTTCCCCTCCTTGTGCTTTTCTCAACTTTAAGGAATGGCCATGTCCTCCTGGGGCCATACCTCTCAGCTGTACAGATACACCCAGGTTATCCAGAGGCAGGACTTATATATCTGGTCAGTTTACCTTCACATTGTGGTTCACAAGAGGTTTTGTGGCTATTCATTCATGGGTTTTCAGTCATAAGTAGTATGGGTGGACATTAGAGATTCAGATTTCACACAATCCATGACATCCATGCTTCTACACCCCCCTCTGTTATTCTCTCCTCCACCTAATATTATGTAAGTAATATCCCAGAGGTATCCCTATAGTTGGGCTTTTGTCCCAGTAGTATTTATGGCCTGATCCACAGCTCTTGCAGTGGGACATGGGGAGGCATGCGACTGGCATTTGTCAACATGGCCTTGCATTTGTTTTCTTTTTACTGTTAGGTTGTTAGTTGGGACTGCTTGACATTCCATACATTGGCACTATGGGTGAGGCATGGGCCTTTGCCAGAGGACTGTAGGCCATTTCAGAGTGCTGCAGGCCATCTGTTGCTGCATTTCTACATGGGATTGTGGGGGGTGCACACCTGCAGACTTTAATATTTGAAATGACTGTACTGGTATTTCAGTTACTCTGTTGCTATTTCATATTTTACTGTGACCTATCATGCAGACAGGAGGCATATCAGTAGAGTACACATGTTAGATCTTCATAGCATATATTTCATTTTCAGGCTTCTTACCCTTCAGAATTGGAATGCAACTGCCAGATCTGTTGTAGTATGTCTGTGTAGGTCTGGTGTGGGGCTGTTCACCATTGCCATCATTTGAGGGCCTTAGCCCAACCTTTCTTCATGGTCATCTACATCTGTCCTACTGGGTGAGGCTGGTGGTGAATATGTGACCCTTGTGTATGACCTATTGACACCTACAGTTCTTTGGCCCATCACATGTACTACAGTGGGGGATGTCACCTTGTGTAGTGCTGCCTAGTATGTTGACACCAGTATTTGTTATAAATTTCCTGCTTTCCCTTATAGCTGTCTGCTGCTATTCCATTCAGCCACCCAATTCCCTTGCATGCTTGCATCCATATCATATATACAAATATGAGAACATACTACTCCATTCAGTAATTGATAGGAAGAGTGACTTACCTTGTTGCTGGGCCAGTACTGAGGACAGTACTGGAGGGCTGACTATGTTGAAAGCACATAGTACACTCCCTGTACATGGTAAAGCTCAGGTAGTACCATGTTTGGCATCCCTTTTACTGTCTGTGCAGGTCAGAGAGAGGTATCAGTCCATGGGTCCCTACAGTGTCAATGTGTGTGCTATGAGTTGCCTCTTTGCCAAGGCCTGGGCATACTCTACATGCCTCCTTCTGCCTACTGGGGCAGTCTCAGGATGTTCCTCCTCTGAGTCCCTCTGTGCCTGTGCTGGTCTTTCCAATGGGGGGTGCTGTGTGGCCCTGCCCTGTGCTGTTCCTGCTGCAGCTGTTTCTGCAGGATCATATTGTGCAGTACGGCACATACTATGAACATTTGTGTACATGTAGCTGGAGAGTACTGCAGGACTCCACCAGATAAGTCAAGGCAACGGAACCGTGACTTCAGCATCCCAAACACACCCTCTAAATTGACCCTGGTTTGTGCGTGTACCACATTATGGTGTTCTTGTTTGGATGTGTGTGCATTTCTGATGGGTGTCATCAGCCACGGCTCCAGTGCATAGCCAGCATTCCCCAGTAAATGGCCATATGGGATGTCCCCCCTGGCAAACACCTGATACAGCTGTGAGCAATGCCAGATGTGGGAGTCATGATAGCTTCCAGGGCTGCCAAAACACACATTCATGATAATGCCCTGGGCATCACCCATGACCTGGTAGTTGATGGAGGGGATGCCCTTGTGGTTTATGTAGACACAGCCTCACTCACCGGGTGGTGCTTTGATGTGGATGTGCGTGCAGTCTATAGCACCAACTACTTCGGGGTATTCTGCTATATGGTGGAAGAGACAAATATGTGTGGTCAGCACCTCATGGGCAGTGGGGAAATATATGTGCTCATTGGCATGTTGTGTCATGGCATCCAGGAACTGGTGGAGTAGCCTGGATGGTGATGCCTGTGAGACCTCTATGATATCCCCACTTGGTCTTTGAAAGGTACCTGTGGCTAGTATTCTTAAGCCTAGACATACCTTGGTATCCAGTGGGATGGGTTTCCCTCTATTAGTTCTGTGTGTAAGGCATGGCTGGCACAGCTCAACAATTTGCTGTAGAATGCCCCTGTCCACACTATAGTGCTCTACTATCTCCAGGTCATGTAGGCCCTGGTAGGTTACCCTGGGTCTGTACACTCTTCTCTTCTTCCTCACTGTAGGTCAGTTGTCAGCATTCTCCTCCTCTCCACCCTCAGTCTCTAGGACATATTGATGGATTAAAACAGCAGCAGCCTTTAACATATTTAGTTATTTTTGCCAGTTAAAAATACCCTGTCGGTGTACACCGGTGGTATAGAGTATGTGGGAAAAAACATTCTGTAGGGTGTTTGCATGGTTTATATTAGTGTGCTGGGCTGCTGCATGTGTAATTGGCTGATTCTGGTACATTCCACCTGCCAGTTATGCTAGTTCTCCTTAATTGCCTTCCTAGTGCTGTTTCCCCTTCCCACTTCCTCCCTATTTAAGCTCTGAGGTACATACCTGGTGCTCAAATGTAAGCAATTCTGCTATTTCTTGTTTTTTTTTTTTTGGCTTGCTGCACACAGTGCATACCCATTTTGCTAATGTAAGCACTTTTAAGCAGATATGGTCCTCCCTGGATGCAAACATGCTCTGCATTTCATGGAATAAGACATTACAGCCTCAGACACACACCCTTCCTTAGCTGTGCTTAGCTACAGGCAAACATGGGCCACAGAGCTCCAATGAGCTTACAGCAAGCATGACACAGCCCCTTATGAAGTCATTCAGCTCTTATACTTACACTGTTGTATTGCTGCACCTACACGGTTAGGTGCAAGCTGACACTTTAAGGAAATCTGTGATTCAGTATAACTCCCCTCATTTGCACAACCTAGTGTGTATGTCCTTAGTTACTGCACTTTGATGGACTCCTTCCCCTTGACAACCAGTACTCCTTCATATTGTTTACATTCTGCTTGCCATTGACTATAATGGGAAAATGCAGAATTATCTTAAAATTGACTTTTCTTATTTTTTTTTTTATTTTCGGCACAATGCCATTTGTGTGCTGCTGCCCTGAGCTTAAACAGCCATGATCGGCAAAAAAAAAAAAAAAAAAGAAAAAAGAAAAGGTTAATTTAAAAAATAAAATATTTATTAATGCCAGTGGCCTTATATTTGGCCATAGGCATGTGTGTTTGACTGTAATACATGCTTTCCATGAGCTGTCCTGCCTCCATTTGCTCAGATGTGGAAATGTCCGGCCAGCTTCATGGATCACAAAATCACCTCATTTGCATGTTTTTTACCAGAAAATGAGGTGATTTGCATCTTGCATGGCTTTCCCTGCAGGAGCAGTGTAGGGCCACTTGTGCACATGAAAATGGCACTTTCCTAGATCGCTCAGTGGCCATTTTCCATGCAGGAGCTCCTACACTGTTCCTGCACAGAAAATGGCCTTTCCTGAATCCTGGGGATTCTCTTTGACGTAAGTAATGTATATGTTTTTCTGACTTAATTTAATCAGCTAAAAGATTTTTAAATATTATGATATTTATCATATTAAGTCTACTATACAACTTTAAGATATAAACACTCATACTTTTAAAATTAATTTAGAGCTTTTGTTAGATCTATAACATATGTATATATGTTTTAGCATGGTAGATATATATCTGCATTGATTTTTCTATTGTATAACAGTTTAGTAAGATAAGATTACTTGTCACCTGTACATTTACAGCTACCTTTATTTCTTCAAGTCCCACTCTGTTCCACATATTTATTTAGAAATTTAGTTATAATAATATTGAAAGAAAAAATAATTTAGGAATATTAAATGGATAACTATACCACTATTACATAAGTACGTATATAGTACACTATTTGTCAAATTATTTAATATTTGTTATTAATAGAATAGAATGATTAAACTTTTATGTAGTAATGGGGAGAATAGTTTTAAATGAAAAATATATAACTAAATTACTAATCTCTTATTATTTTTAACTTATATGTAACATTATATTAATCATTTGTAAGTCAAAGTAGCTTTTGGTTAGTTTTGGACAATTTTTTAGGTATTGGTAGGTAGGTAGATAGCATAGCCATTTGTCTATTCAATAGGCAAACTAGTAACTTTAATATCCATGGTAGGTTATGTTTTATTAGTAATATATATATAGTTACAAATGTAGACTTGCTTCTGTTTTTATTTATGAGCTTTATTAGTTTTAGTTTGTAGACAGACAGATTTTAAAAATGTGGAATGTTTAGACAGGGTTGGATGAATGTGTTAGAGCCTTATATACAACTACATTAATACGCTGGATAAATGTGCCATATTATCTCTTAAAATAAATCTTTTCAATTATGCATTATGGATAGTTTTAATCTATTATCTGTTAATGTAAATGGGTTAAATAATGGCAACACAAGGAAATTAAGTTTATATCTAAAATTAAATAGAGGAGACATATTCTTGCAAGAGACTCACTGGATAGATAATGGTATACAATATTTAAATAACTTAGGTTATGAAATATTATCATCTGCTTCTTTTAAAATAAAGAGCAGCGGGATCACTATACTTTGGAGAAAATCTACTATAATGGCTAGGGTCATAGAATTAATTAATGTTCTCAAATGAATTGATAAAGTTGTAGTAATTAAATATAGTGGGAAACTCTATACACTAGATAATTTTTACCAGATTCCTGAAATATATGCAAGAGTAGCTAAAGATCATTTAAACTTATTCCAAAGTCATTGCAAGGGTAGTTTAATTTTATCAGGGGATTTAAACTACATATCCGGTATAGAAGATACAAGTAAACAGAAAAAAGCTAATATTCAACATTAGCTAAAGCAGTAAACAGATGAATTAGTAACAATAATTTAGTTGATTTAATAGTAGAAGATAAGTCATTGTTCTTCACCCATTATTCTTATGCAAATGGGATGCAAATTAGAGTTGATAGGATTTATTATAAAACCACAAAAAGAAGAAGAAGCGACCAGGAAATTTTCACCGTTTATTAAAACAGAAATCTTCAAATCACTGCTCTAGCGCCTCGGCTTATACAAGCCTTTAACAGAGTATAACTTATTCCAAAACCATTTCATTAAATAGTTTTACCAAGAAATTAGCCTCAATTACTTAATTTATAAATTATTTATAAGCAGTATTTTTTTAAAAAACAAATTCATAAAAAACATCTCCAATTACATTCTTGATTAAGTCCTGCTGGACTTAAAGTATTATATTTTAAAATAAATGTAGATTCTTTTTCCCTTAACTTTATTTTGACATCTATTGTACTAGAATTTCTCTTTTCAATATATTCTAAAATAGTTACTTGTAATCCACCAAACTCTCCCCCATGTTTTTCAAGAAAATGCATGCTCTTTTACCCTAGTTGCTAAACTTCTTTTGCTTTCTCCAATTTAATATTTGTTGCTTGGACAGCTCAAACAATAAATTATTCCTTCACTATTACAACTATGTAAACCTCTTTCCTGAAATTTTATGCCATTCACTCTTGTGAAAGTCTTTTTAACAAAAGGACAAATACTACATTTTCCACATGGAAAGGTTCCTTGTAAAACCATATCTCCACATCTAATATTTTCTGGTAATTGAAACTTTTTATGTACTAGAAAATCCTTCAAGTTCCTACCTCTAGTGTATGAAAATATCACTTTCTTATTATAAATGTGTGTTAACCACTTATCTTTTTCTAATAAATCCCATCCATATTTTATTCCTTCCTTAAACTTTTCACTAAAGAGAGCATATTTTGTCACAAAAAAATACATTTTCCTTTAAATTCATACTATTCTGATTTTCTCTATTATTCTATTATAAATTGCTTTTTGCCCATGTTTTTTTAAATTTACTTTTTTTTTTTGAAAATCTTTTTATTTTATTATCTTATAGACAAACAATACAAACCACAGAAGAACACTGTACAAACATCAACAAAAACTATATACAACTATACATTGCCCATATCATTCACAATATATACAACAGATAATACATTAAGGAGATATAATACAAAAATGAAAAGTGTTTCAGGTTAAAAGACAATCAAAGAATACATTCCAAAAATTTTCAGAACAGAACTTGTGATTACCTTTATAAAAGAGATACTTTTGTGCCCTAATATGCCTAATTACCAATTCCTTTACACCTTCCCATGTTAGTGCGGCTTGGCACTTCCAATGCAATGAGATATAATATTTGATAAATATGACAATTGAAATCACCACCTTGAGCTGAGCTTTAGTAATATTATCAGGAGGGATATGTAATAAAGCAAATTGCCAAGAAAGTGTTGATTTTTCGTATCCCATTTTCTCCAGAATAACTTTAAGGGCACACCATAGTCTGTACACACATTTGCAACTCCAGAAAATGTGATATATATCGGCTACTTGATCCTTACAAAATGGACACAGAGAAGACGAGTTGGGATGAATTTTATTAATGATTGCAGGTGTTAAATACGCATTATTGGTGATCATGAGTTGCGTATAAAATAATTTTTTAAAAGGGATATATTTAATACTTGATTTGAGAGCCTCTTTCAGTAGTGCGGGAGTTATACTCGGGTCCTTATCTGACCAGAATTTAGAAAATACTGGCAAATTGTTAGATCTGATAGAGATTAATAACTTATATACATTGGAAGTCATTTTTTTTTTTTAGCAGAAGAAGTTTCCAAATAACCTTGGCAATTTCAATATTTTCTCTAGATAAGTCAGGATGATCATAGTATGGATTCAATAGTTCAAAGATTTGTCTAGTTATTAAAGTATATTTATTGGATAAATTAAAGGTTTGCCTGATCTCGGATAACTTCAGATGTTTGACTAAGAAAAAGTCTGCCATGCACTTATCCTTAATAAGGGGGAAATTGTCCAGATTTATCCAGTTACCATTTAGAATTAAATTGGGATTTAGATGTATTGGTTGGAGGGAAATGAACGCCTGCAAAAGTTTTAGCAAAGACAATAGTTTATGAAATCTGATAACGTTATATTTCAGGCCATATAAGATTTTATATTTGTCTAGACTAACTTTGCTCAAGAAAGGTAAGGTGTATGGATTGAATTTAAGGGATCTAATATAATTGAAGTAAAGTAATACCCAGTTAGGGTGCCAGGCATCTGAGGTATTAATATAGTTTGCTATCTTAATAATTCTACTACTTTGAATAATATCATAGTAAAGTTTGAAGTCAGGAAGAGAAATACCACCCAAATCCTTCGGGTAAGTAAGTTTAGAATACGAAATTCTCACCGATTTAGGAGACCAAATAAACTTAGAGAATTTTGAGTGTAATTTATTGAAAAAGTATAGAGGGATAATCGAATTAGTCGAGTTGAAAATATACAAGAATCTGGGAAGGATATTCATTTTTATAATAGTTGCACGTGCCATAAAGAGAAGCTTAAGTTGAGACCATCTCTTTAAATCCCATTGCACCTCCTTCCAAAGAGAAGAAATGTTCTCCTGATACGAAATAGATTGATCAGTTGAGAAAGTTACCCCCAGGTAATGAAGACTTGAATTAACTGGAATAACATCAGAGGAAAAATTTAGGGGATATGGTGATGTGATATTAACCGGAAAAATTTGAGATTTGTTTTGGTTAACTTTGTAGTTGGCAAATTTAGAGAAGATATTAATGGATTTCATGATTTTCTCTAAGTCTGAATTTGGTAAAGAGAGGTAAATATTTAGATCATCCGCAAATGCCGAGAGGGGGATATTAGTTCTAAATAGCTTGGGGATGATCTGATGAGTTTTTTGTTTAATAAGAAGGAAGAGAGGCTCTATATATAGATTAAATAATAAAGGAGAGAGAGGGCAACCTTGTCTCGTACCATTAATTATGTTAATCCTCTCAGATATACCATTATTAATATGTAGTGTTGTATAGGCTTTGTGGTAAATGGTCTCAATAAATTTTGTGAACGATGTAGGAAAGTTAAATAGAGGCAGAATAGAGAGTAAAAATTTCATACTCATTCTATCGAAGGCCTTAGAAGCATCTATTGCTAGAGTGTACAGGGGGTACCTAGCTAAAGACTTGAAAGTTATCATAGCTTCTAAAGCTAGAGTATGATCCAAGGTCTGTCTATTTCTAATGAAGCCCGATTGTTCTTTAGAGACTATACTAGGTAGCAGTACTTTAAGTCTATTGGCAAAAATTTGGGCCAAGATCTTTAAGTCTACATTAATAATGGATATGGGTCTAAAATTTTCCAGTTTGGTAGAATCTGCTTTACCTTTAGGGATAAGAATAGTCTTAGATGCATTGAAATGGGGATCACTTATACCCTGGTGGAGAATATGATTATAAATCAAATATAAAGCCTGTGAGAACTTGTTGGGATATAATTTGTAGAATTCTGCTGTGAATCCATCAGGACCCGGGGCCTTATTCAATTTGAGGTTATTGATCACATCCAGGACTTCCTGAGAAGTAATTTCTTTATCTAACAAGTGAAATTGATCCGTATTTAGTTTTGGGAAAGATAATTCTTTAAGGGTATCATATAGCACGAAAAAATCGATAGGGTCATTAGGTGAGCTATAGAGCTCAGTGTAAATTTTTTGAAAGATTTTTATAATATCCTGTGTATCATGGTAGAGTTTGTCTTGATAAGAAATTTGAGAGAAAATGTGTGATGGTTTATTCTGATTAATTAGCCTAGCCAAGAACCTAGACGGGCATTGAGCCCAATCGGAATATTTGGCCAACATTTTGGTTTCATGAGCTGATAAATTATCTGCCTGTAGAGATAAATAATCTTTCTGTATCCTAACTAACTGCGATTCTATCTCGCTATCATATTTGATCTGCAGTTTATTCTCCCATTCTGATATTTTCTTGCTCATTTCAGACTCCCTTTTATGATATAATTTCTTGAAGTAAGAGGCTTTATTTATCAGAATGCCCCTAATTACCGCCTTTGTGGAGGCCCATAATATATCTATAGGAATATCCTGGTCTTTTGATGCTTGTATAAATTGGTTTAAGTTATCTTCTATAATCAAAGCAATTCCTTCTTTTTGAAGTAGATTAGGATTAAGTCTCCACAACAATGGACTATTTCTACTGTTACACCTCTGATTGTAATCTAGGGAGAGGGATAATTTCGAGTGGTCAGATAAATTTCTGTTATCAATATGTAGTTCTATTTGGTAGTTAGCCAGGATCGAAGAAAGAAGAAAGAAATCAATTCTGGACCAACTCTTATGACAATTGGAGAAAAAAGTGAAGTTAACTCTATTAGTGGGTTTTCTGTGTGATATAAATGGGTCAAGCAAATTGAAATCTTCCTTGAGCTCAGCTAATACTGACACGGCTAGTTTATTATAATTTGTATTACCATTCAACCTATCTGTAGTGGGGTTCTGAACGGAGTTCCAATCTCCTCCTATAATAAAATAGTGGTTGGGGAAGGAGGAGAGAATGTTGTAAATAACCATATAGAAATTTTGTTGTTTAGCACAAGGAGAGTAGATATTCAAGAATACAATGGGTTTATCAATGTAGGATAACTTGGTAGTGAATAAACACCATCTGCCGTCCTTGTCAGATTCACATTTAATAATATCAAAAGGGAATTTTTTCTTTATTATTATGGCAACCCCAGCACTATTCGATTTAACTCTGGAGTCAATCATCTTTTTCACCCACGGCCTCCTTTTTTCGTGCTCCCATTGGTAGCTGAGCAAATGTGTTTCCTGAACTAAAATTATATCAGCTTTTGATTTAAAGCACATGTGCATGAAGAGTCTCCTTTTTTTGATCAGCTGTAATCCCTTAACATTCCAAGAATCACATATAATCATACAGCTACCTATTCAGTGGGGAATAATAAGTGTGGTATGGAAGTATAAAAAGGAATAAAAAGACATGGGAAATATATCTCATAATCTGAAACTTATAAACTTCTATTAGTAGAATATGGGCAAAAACCACTAAAAAGAAACACCCTTCCTGCCTAACAACCGAGCATAAACCCCTCTCCACAGGCCCGGAAGGGAAAGGGATTTTTGGGAACTTTGAATTAACTAACCTAACATGAGGGTAAATCAAAGAACCCCCCTCACCTGAGGGATGAGTCATTTTTATTTATGCAATTGTTATCTTTGAATGGTTTATGCACTATTTGTTTCACAGTTCAAATTCTTAAATGCTGAGCTGGGTTCGATTTCCTAACCCTGATGGGGAGGATAAGCGGTCTAGACCTAAGGGTGATTAGGGGATCTTTTGGGGGTCTATACTTTTTAAACTTACTTTATTTATGGCTTGTTGAATCTTTTAAGCTTGATATCCTCTATTTATAAACATTTCCATATCTTTTTGCATTTCTTCTTCCACATCTTTTGAATCACTACACATTCTATTTATCCTTAACAATTCTCCAAATAATATTGCCTCCATTATATGTCCTGGATGGCAATTCTCTCCATGTAATAAATACTCTCTTTCTTCAAGTTTTCTGTATATTTTAGTTTTAATACTACCACCCCTCCTACGTTCTATAATTAAATCCAAAAAATTCACATTATGTCCTAGTTGTATACCATCAAATTTTATCCCAAATCTGTTACTGTGAAGATCCTTTATAAATTCCAGGATACATTTTGATCCCCCTTTACACACAAATATTAAATCATCAGTGTATCTGTAGTATCTCTCCACATGTACATTAAAAAATGTGCTGTTATAAATATATAAATTCTCAAACAATCCCAAAAACAGGTTTGCGTACATGGGGGCAAAAGCTGTCCCATCACCATCCCCTGTAACTGTCTACATATCTCTCCATTGAATTCAAAAATATTGTTCTCCAAACAAAAATGGACTAGTTCTATTATATACTGTGTTCTAGGACTATCACCCAGAAAATGAAGAACTGCTTAAAATCCATAGTGATGTTTTATGCTTGTATATAAGCTAACTACATCCATTACTAAAAAATATTTATCTTTATTCCAGCTAATTTCTTTTATTTTTTCTTTGACATCCACTGCATTTTTAATATATGAAGGCAAAGTTATGGCTTTTGGCATGAAGCACTGATGTAATAAACAAGAGATGTTATATGTAAAGTATGCACACGCAGACACTATTGGTCTGCCTGGAGGGTTTTCCATGTCTTTATGAATTTTAGGCATACAATAAAATGTAGTCATTTGACTTCCTTTACTTGTAAATTTGTAATTTATATCATCATCAGAAAGGTCATATAATCTAACACCTTTCCTTAATAATTTCTCATACTCCTGAATTGCTTCATGATATTGTTCTATATTAATAGATTTATAAATATCCTTATTGTCAAGATGTACATAGCACATTTTTAGATATTGCTTGTAATGCTGTATCACTAACTTGCCGCCTTTATCCGCTGGTTTAATTACTATGTCCCTTCTCTTACTTAAACTATTCAAGCTTTCCCATTCTTCCTTTGTAAGATTATACCTAATATTATAATAATAATTATGCAAATGGGATGCAAATTAGAGTTGATAGGATTTATGTCTCTACAGATTTACTTAATAAAGTGAATTATTATAACACTGTTCCTTGTCCTTTATCTGATCATAATGCACTAAGCATAATAATTACTATATTAATCGATTCAAGGGCATTTCAGATTATTTATAGAATCCAAATATATATTATGCAATTAAAAGAATTTAAGCGTTACCTTAAGGAAAAAAATAAGAATGTTTTTATCTTTGAATGATGATGATAGGTTAGTATAGTCATATTATGGGATTCATTAAAATGCATATTAAAGATAGATGAGCTAGTAATAAAATGAAAGAGTGGGGTAAAAGTTGTTATAAATACAGGAGAAAATACATAAAGTAAGGTATGAACAACAGAGAAATTAGATAATACTGAAGTCATTAAATATTAATGACAAAATATCAAACAATTTTAATGCATACATTGGAGATAGCTTTAGAAAAATAAAATTGCAGTTATGCGATAACTTCTAAACATCTTCATAGATTAGCTAATAGAATGAAGATGCTAATCGAAAGGGCTCACATCAATAATTTCCTAAATCCTTGCACTAATAATCTTTCTTCAGACATAAATGAAATGATTAATATATTTTTAAAAACCCATGAGGATCTTAATAAAGATAAAAATAATAATCCTGATGATTACAAAACTGACACATATTTCAAGAAAAAATCTTACTAATAAACTCAATGACCAACAAATATCTCTATTGAATAAGGCTATTACCCTAAAAGTAGTTAAAGAAGCTTTAAAAAACAGAAATAATTGTAAAGCTACAGGGTTAGATTGTTTAAGTATGGAATTATATAGTCTGTTTCCATTAAATATTTCAGGATTACTGAGTGACATTTTCAGGATAATTCAGAGTGACAAAAAGAATTCCTGCCTCTTGGAATATTTCTATAAACTCAACAATACCTAAGTAAGGAAAGGATAATAAGTTAGTTTACTGATATAAACCTTTTTCATTGTTAAGTGTTGACTATAACATATTTACTTCCATCATTGCTACAAGATTAAGAGATATAGTAGATAAATAATTTAATAAAGATCAAATAGAATTTATAGTCAATAAATTAATATATGATAATATAAAAATAGTAGTAGCCATTACAGATTTAGCAAAAGAAATAAACAAAAATGGCCATAATTAACTTAGAATCAAGAGAACTTTTGATTCTGTAGATTGGAAGCACATGTTTAAACTTTGCATTTCCAGAACAATTTATTGGAATATTAAAGAACTTGTATAGAAACCCAGAGTCTGCATTAGAAACCCAAAAGTTGATGTCAGCGAACGCTCACATGAGCAAAAATGCTAGACATCAAAAGGGTGTTTGTGGGGTTGTGGTACAGTAAGGAGTGGGATATTTGCCCTTTTCTCACTGTAGCGTGACCTCAGAGTTGGAATATATAGTTAGCGGGGGGTGTGGGGGGCACAGCCCCCACAATATGGAGTTCGATGTCCAGCATTTTCAATCATGTGAGCGTTCACTGACATCAACTTCCGGTTTTCTACTATAGACCCAAAACCCCAAATCAACTGTCAAAATTGGATCTTACATTTCTCAAGAATTCACTTTAAACAAAGGCACAAAGCAAGGGTGTCCCTTGTCCCCTTTATTATTTGCACTACTTATCGAACCTTTAGCTAATAGTATAAGAAGCAATGAAAAAAATAAAGGATTCTTAATTAATATGCATTATCAATTAAAAATGCAGCTTTTTACAGCTGATATTCTGCTAACTATAGGAGATTTAAATTATTCAGTTGAAGAAATAGATGAGGAAATTGAAAAGTTTCCAAAAGTATCAATAGATAGTAAGTTTAAAGATAAATATAAATATAATTGGGGAGAAAAAGAACTAAAATACTTAGGAATTAAAATCTATCAAGATGAGGATAAGATTATTAATAATATCTTTGAAAAAAATATTTATATATATATATATATATATATATATAGAGAGAGAGAGAGAGAGAGAGAGAGAGATAAACATGTGTGTTTTGCATTCGATAGCTATAACACCTGACAAAAAAAAACTCTTATAAAATGGAAAAATGTTAACTTCATTCTTATGCTACCCTAAAAAGTCAAGAATTGCTTTTAGAAATCATATAAGATTATGTGAGAATGGTAACACTAGCTTCCCAGATGTAGATTCTTATTCATTGCTGTAAATTTTAATGGTACTGTACTCTGGACAGACTCAACTTATACCAGTCAAAGGAAAACCTTTCATGTGCAGATTATACTAAATTCCTATATGTTTATCAAATATGATAAATTAGGAATATGTGACAATCCTTTCATCTGATTAAAAAATTTACTAAGATAGAAATTCCTTTCAATCTATAGACTCTACATATATGAAATCACTTCTTAAAGCAGTTAAGCAATATGTTTTTTTAATACCAAATTAATATTAAAATGGAAATTTTTGTGTTTTCCCATCGCACATACCTCTAGATTTATGGAAATTCAGAACAATGTTAAAATGAATTTACTGAAAAAGAATAGATTAATATTATGGTCTGATTACTTTGAAAAAGGAAAAGCTAAGTTGCCAGAATATTTAATGAAAAATTATAAGTCAGATGAAAATGTTAATCAATTAATATTATCTATTAGTAAGAAATTAAATGAATTTGTAGGTAATATGCATGAAGAGGAACAGAACACTAGCCCTCTATTATATGAGTATATTAATACTAATTATAAATAATAATAATAATAATGATAATAGTAATAATAATAATAATAATAATTTTATTTTAATTTGATTTGGTTTTAAAACAATAAAAATAATTTTGATGCATTTTCTGGAACCTTTCAGATAGTGCTTTGAGTGACTCAATTGATGATAAGAGTAACACATTATTACTTAAGTCAGTTAGTAAACCTTCTTTAGGTTTATATTGGAAAGTATTTATGTGGAAATATATACACAGCATTTTTTTACTCCATATAAAGTCTCTACATTTAATAAATTTAGTAAAGTGACTTCTTCGGTTTGATGAAGATGTAGTAAAGATGTAAAAGCTGATTAGGCAGATGTGTTTATGGATTGTGAAAAATAAAATATATTTTGGAAGAAATAAGTGTTTTTAAGGCATTATTTTATTTATTTATTTATTTATTTATTTATTTCAGTTTGTTAACCAGGAAAGTCCATTAGGCCAAGGTAGCCCATTTTCAATGGAGGCCTGAGGAGAAAAGCTCCACAAAGAAAGACAATATAAAATATACAATGTATTAGTAAAGCATATGAGAACAACAGTTTAACATTCAATATATAGCAAGGCAAGATTTTACATATCTTGAAATATATGAACTGAGTCAATCACTTATAAGATATTAGCAAAAACAATAAATTTATGTTCATTTAATACACTACATGTATTTAGGCAAAGGAATTTTAGAAAGATGAATTGAAGCAGTGGCAGACATTAGAGAAGAATAGAATAGGGATAGGTATCAGGAATCAGGTAGGATGGGTACAGGAGCACTCCCAGAGGGAGTAGAGGTGAGAGTGGAGTAGGGTTTTAAAGGATGGTAGGTTAGGGGTAGTTTTAATGTAAGGGGGAAGAGAATTCCATAATCTGGCAAGGGAGAGTGATAGTAGAAGTTGCCCTGGTGCGTGTAAAGGCTTGTAAAGTTCTAAGAGGTTCTAATTTGTGGATCTAAGTGTTCTATGTGACTGGTGAAGTTTTAGGGAAGAGGAGAGTGATGAACAGTTAGAAGGTTTGAAAATTAGCTTGTGTGCTGTACTTAATTGAATGAAATTAAGGTAGCTTGGGAGTTCCAACCAATTTAGAACATGTAGGGAGTTGCAATGGTGAGTAGAGGATTTGGATCCTGTGGCAAACTTTGAAATGTTGTTATAATATGAGGAAAGTTTAGATTTTAGGGGTAATTGGAGGTTAGAAAGTAGCGGAGCTCCATACAAAAGGGAGGGTAGGAGGTAGGTGGTAGATAGGAGTTGTCTAGAAGACAGAGAAAGGTAGCGTCTGTGTCGATAAAGCATGCCAAGTTTTTGATGAGTCTTTTTAATATTGGTTTGTAGGTGGATATCAAATTTTAGCTGGTCATCGATAAGAACGCTCAGATGTTTTGTATGGGGAACTATTTCAATAGCTGTTTTGTTTAGGTTAAGTATAGAGAAGGATGCTTTGTCAGCAGCAGTATGTCTAGAAGGGGTAAAGATCATTATTTTAGATTTAGAGGCATTTAGGGCTAGGTGATTGTCAAGCATCCAGGACTCAGTGGAGGAGAAGGCTTCTTGCGTAAGGTTTATTAGTAAAGGAAGAGTTTTGGCTGAGCAAATGATAGTGGAGTTGTCTGTGTATTGCACCAGTTTAGCATTGGGGATCTTTTGGTGGAAATCATTGATGAAAATGTTAAATAGTAAAGGACTCAAAATAGAGCCTTGGGGTACACCTGTTGGGGTGTGAAGGAAAGAGGAAGTGCAGTAGTTCCATTTTACAGCTCGTTCCCTGGCTGAGAGATAGCTGGGGAACCATTTGTTAGATGAAGAGGAGAGATTAAGATGGGAGAGTTTAGAAAGTAGAAGCACATGAGAGACAGTATTGAAAGCTTTAGATAAGTCAAGGAGGAGCGTAGAAACTATGTTCCTAGAGTCACGAGCAGAGTTGATGATTTTGAGGAAGGAAAGAAGGGCAGTGGTGGTGCTATTTCCTGGTATAAACTCGTGTTGGGTAGGAGTTAGGAGTTGGTTGTCCAATAGGTAGGGTAATAGTTGGAGGTAAATACATTTTTCGGGTATCTTAGAGATAGGGGAGTTATGGTCTGAAAATTGTTCTTAAACTAGACCAATAATACTAATGTATGTTCCACTTACTTTATCTGTAAAAGCCAAACAATAAAACATGTTTTGGAATCTTCTGGCAGTAGCTAAAAAAGTTATTATGAAGAATTCGAAATTGAGCTCAGCTCCTGCATTCAAATAATATTTAGTTAACAACAATGTTATGCAAAACTGAAAATGAAAAGATTACAATAAGATCTATAAATCATACTAAGACTTTCAGTTGTTAGGACAGGCTTGAAATGTTAAAACTGGAATATCAAGACTCTTAATTAGTATAAGATTACAGTGATGATTATTTCTAGTACTGTATAACAGTATCTGATATTGGATTTCTTCCATTTTCTGCATACATTTTATATAGCTTAAATCATTAAAACATTTTCTTAAAAACATCAACTAAATTATTTTCCATCTTGCAATGATCTACTATCAGGCAATTGTATGCGGTGTGTTGGAGAATATTTCTATTATATTGTAATTACATTATAATTGATGAACAGTATAACCTGGCCTCATTTGCCATTCAAACATTACATTTAAAATAGCTATGCTGATTTAGTTTTTAACTGTGATTCATTTGCCAGTAGATTATTAATCCATGAATGACTCTATGGCAAGAACTACCAAAATGTACAAGCTTATTTGAGAAGATGCAGAAGCAGTATAGATCAAACTGACAATTGCTGCATAGTAAATCAAGGGAGTTCCAGAAAACTGCATATACGTCTGTCTTACTGGTACTTCTAAACCTACTAACTGTGAGGACCATGACAAACTATGGTAAATTCTTTGAGCAGTATGAATACTTGGTCACCTTATTTGCATCACAAGGAATCTGTAATCTGTATTTTAGTCAAGAAACAACTGTTACAGCAGAATGTGGAATAACTGGTTGAAAATTGGGAAAAGATTGTGACAAGTCTGTAAAGTTTACCCCTTCTTATTTAATTGCTATCATTCTTCTTAACTTCTGAACATTAAGAGTTATAATTTCTAGCTCTAAAAATTGTCTTGAAAGAGAAGTGGCCCTCAGTATGAAGTTGCGTGCCAAAGAAAAATAGTTTTCAGCCTTGCAGAGAAAGAAGACTCCATTGTAAAACTGTTATAGTTCCCACAGTTAATTCATACACAAGCCTGCTGAACATATTCATTTAAGCAGCATCAATATCAGCCAAAAGTGCTTAAATACATCACACGTGATCAAATGGACCACTTTGCATTGCAGGCATTAAAAATGACAATGTGAGTTTCTAATTGCAGTTCTGCTATTTGTCCATTTTTCTTGTTGCACTATGCCATTTGCATTTTGAATGAACAACAGCATAATGGAGATAGAAAGCAGACCAATAGTGCAGGCAGCTAGAAGCTCACTGTGCTGTTGGTCCATTTTCTAGATGCATTGTGCCATTGATCAACTGACTAGACCAATAACACAGTGCAACAAGGAAACATGACCAGTAACAAAGGCAGCCAGAAGTGCACCGTGTTATTAATTCCTTTTTCTAGTTGCATTGCATTAATGACCTGCTGAATTGAAAAATAATGTACTGCAGTTAGAAAAATGGGCTAATAGCACAGAACAGACCAATGTACAGTGAGTTAGAAGCCAGCACTGAGCCTATTGACTCAATTTTAACATTGATAAGCTTATGTTTAATTATTTCTACAAATAAGCCAATGAAACAGCACAAATTGGACATGTCAAAGAGTAAACTGGAGTAAAAGAATACAGCTCTAAACAGATGCCAGAATCTGAATATTCTACCAAATGTGACACAGCTGAGAGGAATGATTTATATCTTGAATATATCTTGCAAAATATTGGATTAGACAATTTAGATTCTGTAATCAAAATAGCTAGAAAATATCAAGAAACTTTGAAATGTAGATGATACCACTCTGATGCTGAAAACTGAGGATGAGTTGAAGATGCTTTTGATGAAAGTGAAAGTCAAAAGTGCAAAAGATGTCTTGAGACTCAAAAATAAATATGTGTAATTCGTCCTATCATTTATTGGCTAATAGAGGGGATATAAGAGAAGGCAATGACACATTTCATTTCCCTGGGTGGAATTCTGTAGATAGTGACTGCAACCATAAATGTAAAAAGACACTTCCATCTAAGTGGAAAGCTATGGTAAAACTGGATAAGTTATTAAAGTACATCACATCACAGTCTCAGCAAAGGTTCATATAGCCAAAACTAAAGGTTTCCCAGTAATAATATATCATTGTGATAAGTAAGGCTGTGCATGGGAAAGCTGATGCTTTTGAACTGCCATGTAGGGGAAAAGTTTTGACAATATGGATATTGCAAGAACATCAGTCAATGGTTTACATTGAAAACCTTGAAACTGCATCAGTCGCCCATCATGTGGTCAAATGGCAGTGTTCAAGTTAGGAGAATGTTGAACCAGCATGTATTGAATACACAATAGTGAATGGGTAGTGTATTTTGAGTATCTGGGTTCAATATTGTGCATGAACATTGCAGTTCAGTGAAGAACAGGGAATTAGCCCATTTCCTCACTGTAGTACAATCTTTGAATTGGCATATTTAATGTGCAGGGGGTGTGGGGGGTGCAAGAGGGCATAGCTCCCCTGCAATGTAGTATAATTAATGCACCATTGACTGTAGAGTGTAATGGTATGTTAATGTGTATAGCAGGAGGTGAGTGACGTCATTTCCTGCTATGTTGAATACATTGAACTACAGATGTTGATATATTCATTTTCTTCTTGCTTGCTGTTTTGAAATTCTTTATTCAGCATTTTGGGTTGACATTCTGAACGGTCGATCGAAGAGGATTCAGAATTTCAGTAGTAAACGTCAGTCAGTACTTAAGGAAGAAAAACAGCCTTTTCACTGCTTGAAATGACACACAAAAGTAAAACTCCAGTCTTTTCCACTGCAAAGCCAAGACAGGACTTACTGGGCAGTACATGAATGCTAGAAAAGATTGAATGTGAAGGAAGAAAGGAAGAAGGGAGCAGCAAATGCTAAGATGAATAGATAGCAATACTCAAGTAAATAAAATGAATTTGAACAAACGTAAAGAAGTGTCGGTTGACCCCACCCAGTTTGGGTTCGTGAAGGGCCAATCTTGTCTGCTGAGCCTGATTGACTTCTTTGAATCAGTCGCCAGAGCTGTGGACAAGGGTAAGGCAGTCCACACAGCCTATCTGGACCTTGCCAAGGCCTTTGACACCATCCCCCACTCTGGAATCATAGATAAACTTACTAAGCTGGGCATTAATTCCTATGTCACTCGATCGGTTGCCATCTGGCTTACTGACAGAACCCAGACTGTAAAAGTAGCCGACTCCAAATCCAGCTCCAGACAAGTGACAAGTGGAATACCTCAGGGTTCAGTCCTGGGACTGCTTTTGTTTGGCATCTACTTCTCTGAAGTACAGGCCAACACTAAGGGACTCTGACTAACAAAGTTTGCAGATGAATGCAAACTAGGAGCCATTATTGAATCCCCAAATTATGTAGATATTCTACAAAGGGGCCTTACAGAAACAGATGCTTGGTGCAAGAGCCATAGGCTCAAGCTCAATGCCAAGAAATGTATAGTTATCCTCTTTGGGAAAAAACATGTACCCGAGAATTACCACATGGGTGGCAGTACACTAAACACTGAAAGTGTGATAAGAGACTTAGGGACACAGGTAGACAGTGGTCTCACCTTCAATAACCACATCACCACAACAGTCAGGAAATCCTTCTATGTGGCACACCTCATCACTAAGTGCTTTCCATCCAGAAAAAAGGAGGTCATTGTCCCACTGTACTCATCCCTCATTAGACCCATTATAGAATACAGCGCCTCGTTTGGTATGTACATCTCAAGACATCTGCAACAACTGGAAAAGCTGCAGAAATACCTCACTAAAAGAATTACAGACCTAAAGCAGATGCCCTATGCTGACCATCTAAAAAAACCCCAGCTATACTCTGTCACATATTGTCTACTCAGAGACAATCTCTACTTAACGACCAATAACATTCAAGCATCTATATTGTAGTCAATTAGGTTTCTAATAAAATTTGCCAATACAGTTCCTGTATTCAAGCCATTCAGGCATGCCCTCTCCAAGTGATGAGGATCTTTTGAGATTGTTAAGTGCTGATTGATAATTGTCCTTTGACAATGTTTCTTTTGCAGTGGGGGGGGTGTACTACTGCAAATGTCTACTTAACATACAAGGCCATGTCAAACCCAGAGCTGTTGGACATGCTACACTTAAAGAAATCCCAATCCCTCAGAGCCACACCCTCCAGGGATCTAAACCTTGTCATTGCAATGAACAAAACATGCTGGAGGGATAGGTTCCTGACCCAGAGACTTCCCAGACTCTGGAATAGACTGCCCATACATGTCAAGCAGAGTGCCTCTTTGGCCCTCTTCAAAAGGAACCTTGACGATTGGATGGGAGATAGGAAATTCACCCCAGGGATCACGTCAGTCACCCTGCTAGACAGGGGTCCAGGGAAGTAAATAATGTGGGAAGAAATAGCTAAGGAATTGTTATGGCTAGGCTTTTATAGGCCCTAGGGCCAATAGCCTAGTACCAACCTAAGAACTTACGACAGAAAGACAGACAATCTTGGTGTATTAGTCTTTGAGGTCATAAAGACTCTGTTGAATGAATAAACAACAACAGTTCATACAAGGATTTAGTTTATTTAAAAAAGGTGAATGTGATTATTGCTAGTAGTATGCATTGCTTAAAATAGCCCTTCCCATAACACTATCACTATTCAGACAACTATGAGGGGAATGTGTTTAGGTTATGGATAGTGAATGGAAAAGGAAATTTGTTTGTGTTTTCAATATACTGTGTGCTGATGTATTTTGTGTGCAACATAATGAATGTTAGACATATTGCAGTGCATGTTTTACATGTCGACCAAGTAACCTGTCGACCATTCACTATATAACTATGTACACACACACAGAAATGAAAAAGACACACACGTGCGCACACACATGAACACACTCCAATATGAGCAACAGAAAACAAATACATGGCTCAAGACATAATTAGAAGAGAAAGAAGTAAGGGCTTAATAGATAAAAGTAGCCTGGATATTATGTCATGGTATCCTCAAAATGAAAGATAATAGCATATGACTTGTATAAAAAACAGGAAGTAAGAAAAGAAATGGAGGTAGGCATGCAGGTAATAAATATGATGGTGACAAGAGAGACATAGTGAAATGTGAATAAAAGGAGAACATTCTTAAGAGAATAAGCAGTACTTTGCAGCTCTGTATAATGGAACAACTCTGATAAAAATACAGGCATATGTGGGACATGAAAAATACTTAGCTTAAAACAAAGTGGGTAATACAAAATAGTTAAATAAAGAAATAGAGAGTAGATAAAAATATGAACAGAGTTATGTTGGCTTGCATTATCAGAGGTTTATATCACATAATCAAAACTCAGAACATTGAACGCATAATCGAATACTGTACTGTGGGGGGCTGTGCCCCCCACACCCCTTGCTAAATATATATTCCTACTCTGAGGTCATACTACAGTGAGGCAAGGGCAAAATTCCCGATTTTCACTGTATTGTGACATAAATCCAGGCGTTCGATGTTCTGAGTTTCGATTATGTGATATAAACCCCATTATCAGGACTTTAGTACAGATAGATATTGCTGCATCCTTGTGTGGCTGGAATGAAATATGTGCAAATGGAATGAAAATGCAAAAAAATATTAAATCTTAAAAGAAAATGCAGCCGTTTATTTCATTCTACATTATAGAGCTTAACTGCAGGTTGTTAACTTTCTGCTTTGTTCTTTTTGTCTGAAATAATAGACAGGATCCCTGAATGCTAGCTGATCACACCAAGCTCGCTTGTCCAATGAGCAGCAATGAGTAGATTTGTGGGATTTAGGATGCACTGTGACATGACATGGCTGGCTTGAAAACAAGATTAAGCAGACCTACATGCTTATGACTGTGCTCTGTACTAATGAAGTAAATAAATAACATGGCAGAGGGATTCAGAAATGTATATGTCAAGCACAAACACATTGCATCAGATTTAGCTTTTAAGTTGGCTATATGCTCGCATTCAGCCATCAGAACATGTTATATGTTAGTGGTTGCCGCAGGAATTATAAACCTGTATCTTCATAAGGATCAGCTAGAAGGTGCTGCTGCTAATGTTGTCAGACATCACCCATGAAAGAGTAGGGTGTCTAACCACGTTTAACCTGCCATGGGCTCCAGGAAGTAGAAATAATGGACTACTATAGGATGGACAGGGATACCATACAGGAAATACTAGTCAAGTCATGTGTCACTCCTGTCTACTTTACTTTTTTACTTTTACTTTACTGTTAGATCAAGAGAACACAATACCAAACTTCTCAAAACAATAACATTAAGTGAACTAAAAGAGAGGATTCAAAGTCTTAAGAATAATAAAGCCCCAGGATTAGTCGGATTAATAGGAGAAATTTATAAAGTACTGACAGACATTACATTAAAGATACTTTTAGAAGCTTTTGAGGAATTTAGAAAAAAGACAAGCTCATTCCCTTCATGGAAATATGCCATAATTTCCCCTATCCTAAAACATGACACAGACCACAAAATATTAACTTTGTATCATCCTATTTCACTATTAAGTGTAGACTATAAAATTTTTACATCAATATTAGCTGACAGATTAAATCAACTGATGCCTAACATAATAGGTGATGATCAAACAGGCTTCATCCTAAATAAAAGAGTACAAGACAATGCCATCACGCTCCTTTCCTTAGTAGATCATGCTAACAGGGAAAAAAAGAGCTATCGATTATTAGCCTAGACTTAAACAAAGCTTTTGACTCTATAAATTGATCCTATTTATTTAAAGTATTAGAAGCATATAACTTCTCCCCTGAATTTATTGATATAATTAACAGATTATATGTTAACTCAATATCATACATCAAAATTGGAGCTTTTTTATCAGGTCCGCTCAACATCCTAAAAGATACTAAACAAGGCTGCCCACTCTCCCCCTTATTATTTGCCCTATCAGTAGAACCCCTAGATAACTTCATAAGAGAAAATTCTAATATAAGGGGATTTTCTGTTAGTCCAAACTACAATTCTAAAATACAACTTTTTGCAGACAATGTCATGCTAACAATTGGAGATATAGATTCCTCTATAGATAATATAACAAAATTCCTGCAAGTTTTCAAAGAGGTTTCAGGCCTAAGCTTTAATCACACCAAAACAGAAACATTATTAATAAATAAAAAGTAGGCACTTTACTAAGAAAAAACTATTTTAACTGGGCAAATGACACCATTAAATATTATAGCAATAACCCACGCCTGGGTGTGGGTAATGCAGGATTTACCCACGGTTGGCGTGGTTTGGTCCCGAGGGACCAAACAAAGACAACCATGGGTAAATCCCGCATTACCCACACCCTGAAGTGGGTTATTGCTATTATACTATGACATTATTTAAGAAAATAAATAATTACTTTTCTTAAATAATGGCATTGTATAATGCCTCTTTGCTGCCCTTCCGCAGCTGTCTGGTATCCACGGCAGTTCTGATGTACTGCGCATGCCTACACAGTACATCAGAGCTGTGACCAAAAACAACGGAGAAAGCAAGATCTCCATTGCTTTTTACTGTTTCGCTATGTTAAATGGGTTTAACATAGAAGACAGTTTTAAAATAAGCAACAGAGATGTCTGTTGCTTATTTTAAAACTGTCTCGCTATGTTAAACCCATTTAACATAGCGAAACAGTAAAAAGCAATGGAGATCTTGCTTTCTCTGTTGCTTTTTTTTTTTTAAACCTGTCTCGCTATGTTAAATGGGTTTAACATAGTGAGACAGCTTTAAAATAAGCAACGGAGATCTCCGTTGCTTATTTTAAAGCTGTCTCGCTATGTTAAACCCATTTAACACAGCAAGACAGGTTTAAAAAAAAAGCAATGGAGAAAGCAACATCTCCGTTGCTTTTTACACACTGTGTCGCTATGTTAAAGGAGTTTAACATAGCGAGACAGCTTTAAAAAAGCAACGGAGATCTCTGTTGCTTTTTTTAAACCTGTGTCGCTATGTTAAACTCTTTTAACATAGCGAGACAGTGTTTTAAAAGTGACTTATACTAATGGAAAAAGTTTGGGCGACCGGACCTTTTTCCATTAGTATAAGTCGATTTACAACGTGCACGCTGGCCAATCAGCGTGCACGTTTTGGAATATTAATGGGGGGTCATGGTATAATTAGGAATATACATAAAGTCAAACTGGAATGATACTTTAAAAATGAACTATAAATACCTATTATCCACAATTAAGGAATATTTAAATAGATGGAATAAAATGTATTTTACGGTAGAAGAAAGACTGTCATTAATAAAAATGATCATATTACCCAAAATTTTGTTCTACTTCCAAACTTTAATTGCCTCCCCATCCAAAAAGATAATGAAGCAACTAATTATATGTTAATACATTTCGTATGGTTGCATCAAAAGCCAAGAATCAGCCATGCTTGGCATTACAGAAGCTGGAAAGATGGGGGAATAGCATTCCCAAATTTAGAACTTTATGTGGAATCGATTATACTTAATGTGATGAGCCAATGGTTAAACTCCAAATATAGTTCTAACTGGAAAAATCTCCGTGTAAGTATCTTATTATCTGACATAGACAAACCTATTGACAATAGTATGTTCTCAGAAAATAAAAAAACTTCCTTGTTGTCAAAGACCATTTCTACAATACCAATACGAATAAAAAGACTCTCTTTTCATTAATTATATATTAGATAATTTTAAAAAGATAAATAAAAATCATATGATAAAATGCTTAATATTTTTAATATTTCCCATAGCATACACGAAGACATGTCTGGACGCTTTCAACATATCTAAAATAAAAGTAATGGAAGAAAATGGTTTAGTTTTCTGGCACCAGTTTCTATGCAATAATAATATCCATGAACCATGCTCTCTTGTGGCCAGGTATAACATAAAGCATAACAACTGGTTGAACATACAAATATTTAGAGAATACATAGTTAATGAATATAAAATATGTCATATCACCAACACAACACCTATACCTAAAAAACTTTCTCTTCTTTGTGAAATAAACACTTTGCACATTAATAATATTCTATTATTGTCAAGTATATATAAATCTTTAAGAACCAATATGCAAATCCTAGAGGACACCTTATGGAATTTCACAGAAAGAATAAACAAATAAATTTTTTTAGATAGTGATAAAGAATTAGTACTTAAATCAATTAGCAACACGTCATCCCCTTCTTGGAAAATCTTCACTTGGAAATGCATCCATAGGAACTTTATTACCCCACATAAGATGGACTGGATATCAGAAAATAATCTTAATAAATGTTGGAGATGTGAGGAAATACTTTGCACAGATTGGGTACACATGTTTTTTACATGCAAAATAGTAACTCCATTCTGGATAGAGTTCAGAAATTTCATAAAAGCATTGTGGTCAGACAAGTGTGAAGTATCTGACTTATTATTACAGTAGAATGCATCGATACCAACACATATCCCCAAATAAAGGTGCACCTTCTTTGGTCCTTGCTTGCAATTGCAAGGAAAATCATTACGTCAAATTGGAAGTGTGAAAATACCCTATCATTTACAGATTTTTTACTATTAGCTAAACTTGTATATAATATGGAGTTGCAAGAAATTAACTTGGATAAAGCTTGAAAAATTGCTAGATAAAATGTAATCACAACAATAACATTATACCTGTTATGGACATTGTAAATAGTTATTGTTCCATGTTATGATGTTTTTAAGACATATATTGTGTATATTTATATATCATATTTCTTGTATTATTTTATTTTATGAAAATCAATAAAAAAATGTTTAAAAAATATGTGTACATATACATACATATAGATGCATACACATATATATATATATATATATATATATATATATATATATATATATATATATAGAGAGAGAGAGAGAGAGAGAGAGAGAGAGAGAGGTTTACTGTCAATATATCGAAAATTAAAAAAAAAAAAAAAAACGGATCGAATAACCGAAGTGTTTTACCAAAACTACAACTAACCTAATGGCCCTATTGTCAAAAAACAACTGTTAATGAGGAAAATGTCGACAATGACATTTTATGGCATTAACAACAATGCCACCCTTGCCGTAACTCCCAAATCCTTACACCTAACATCCTGTTTATGCAGGGGGGGCAAGCTCTCCTGCACCCCTCTGTGGGGGGCTGCATCCTCACACCCCCTAACTTAATATTCCAACTACGAGATCACACTAAAGGTAGGAATGGGATATATTTCCCTAATCGCATTGTACCATGATCCCTTTACATGAGCAAATGTTATATTTGCGAATGCACAGTCCATTCGCAAATATGAAGTTTGCTCATGTAACCTGCACACATATGAAGTATTTGAACATCTGTTGTTCAAATACTTCATTGCCATGCAACAATTGCACGGCGACATTTCAAGGGTAAACTCTATATATATATATATATATATATATATATATATATATATATATATATATATATATATATGTATATATATATATATATATATATATATATATATATATATATATATGTGTGTGTGTGTGTGTGTGTGTGTGTGGGTGGGTGTCTGTATCAGAATGCCAAAGTTTTAATGCTTTGAATCATTAAAGATTGAACTTTAGTGATCAAAGTCTTAAAACTTCGAAACCCTATAAAAATATTTTTAAAAGTAAATAAGACAAACAAAAGGGTGCAAGCAGGGGGGGGCCTCCCTGCACCCACCACACTCCCCGCTACTTAAATATACCAACTCCGAGATTGCACTTCAGTGCACTACAGTGCGGACATGGAAGATTTCCATTTCCTACGCTGTAGCGCAATTTCAGAGTTGGTATATTTCAAGAGCAGGGGGTGTGTGGGGTGCATGGGGGCTTGCCCTCCTGCCTACACCCTTTTGTTTGTCTTATTTACTTTTAAAAATATTTTATAGGGATTCAAAGTTTTAAGACTTCAATCACTAAAGTTTGATCTTTAGTGGTTCGAAGTATTAAAACTTCATCATTCTGATGTAGACCTACATATATATATATATATATATATATATATATATATATATATATATATATATATATGTATATACATATATGTAGACATACACATATAAATAAATCACAATTCAGTTAGTTTAGTAACATCTGGCTCTTTTTTAGAATTGGTTTTACACTAACTGCTGTGTTTAAACCTGGTGGGTGGTCTGCTTGAAATAATGGCCTGAACTAGTGAATTGAAAAGGCAGTGTGTGAACCGTAAAGATTATCACTCCATCAAGTGCCAGGTGGTCTGCAATAAACAAGGTATCATTTATGCTTTGTGTGCAGGCCACTAAGCAGTTTCCACATATCTCACATATGACACTGTGATCTCTACCAAAGGTTTGTAAGGGGTGACTTTTCACAGGAACAACTAGTGATGGATACTGGCTATGCCCTAGAACATTGCTTCCTAATTCCAATGAGAAATTCACACAAACCCACTGAGTAAGGATACAACCATGCTCACACATAAACTAGAAACATCACAGAGCATCTGTTTGGGCTGCTTGAGTCACATTTCCTCTGTCTGGATACATCTGCAGATGCCCCTCAATATGACCCTGCTAAATGTGCCATATCATTGCCTGTGTGTGCCATCTTACATAATATTATACTTGGAAATCAGTTACAGCAGCATGACCCGGTACTGGAACCACATTTCACAGCACCACAGGTAGTGACAGTTGACACAGATGAGGAGTCAGAGTAGGAGTCACCAGCAGTGGACGACCATGCCAAATGGAGGTGGGACAATATGCCATGGCACTGGCAAGGAGACTGCAACTTACACATACACTCACCACATAAATAGCATATGAGCACAGCAGATACAGACAGAAGCATTGATGCATACAAATAAATCAGACTGTGCTTACCCATGCATTGTCTGTCTACTGTGAGCATTAGACATAGGCAGCTCAAGGCTTGGCCCTTCTTAATATCAGTAGCACAAGTATGTGATCAAGCTTTCTAGAGCAAATACTACAATGCCTAAACAGAGTAAGCAGACAGTAAAAATGATGGAGCATAAACATGAATACTACAGCAGATAAACGGATATACTCAGCAAATTCATGCACTAACAATGCATTCAAACAAAACAAACAGTGTTTACCCATTTATTGCTTGGCCACCATGTACATAAGACATAATTATCCCAAGTCACTCATATTTTCAGAGGACAGGGCAGTCTAAGCATTAATTGTGCAGGTGGGTGAGCAAACTATCTTACACAACTACTACAGAACCTATGAAGAGTAAACATGCATTAAAAAGTATTAGATATACACAAGACTTTGCATACATTTGCATTGTCTGACCACTCTGTGCAGCAGACATAAGCAGCCCAAATGAGACACCTTTATAGTGGGAAAAGCACTCTCAGTATCATTTACACAGGTGGGAGAGCAAGCTATCCTAAACAACTACTAATACTACTCCAGAACACAAGCAGAGTAAACACATATTAAAAATGATCATTGTTAAATAAAATAAGATTTCAATACACAGGAGGTTCAGGTTAAAAAGTTTACTAGTGTACACCAGGAGGCAAAAAACGTACAAGTACAGAATTTTGTCTGACATGAAACAGGAAGCACACAATTTTATATAGGTTTAACATTTAAGCTATGCCCACCTTACTGACGTGATATGTCACAGGGCATCTACATCACTTTAGCTTACAGTCCTCTATTCAGAAAACTGTTGATGCTGTATATTTAAAAAAAAACTTTTCCTCTAGATACAATACGGCCTTGCTATCCAGCTGGTCAGACATAATGTCTTTCTGTGAAGTTACTTCTTCAAGGTTTCATATCAGTTCGAATACAATAGCAGCTTCAGTCTTTTAATACACATCTTTGTTCTCTGTTACACTTTCTCACACAGCTGTGTGCTATCTCAGTAACACATATACAAGGCCAAATCATTCCAACAGGAAAGAGCAGAAGATTTCATTATTTCACACATTTAATTTCCTGACCCAGCAGATAATCAGTTGTGAAAAGCATAAACATTAAAACTTGCTAAGCTAGCATTCTGCCAGGGTCAAGGATCAGCTTTGCTTCAAGCCACACTGCAGTTTCAAAACTACTTACGTTTACACATGAATTAATCTGTACTGTTATATGATTAATAGAATAAAATGCATTATATACTACTTTGCTTTTAAACTAGCATTTCTCATATATTCAAATACACATTTTTCTAACATTTTTCCCCCTATTAATACTTTTTATTCTATTTTGAAGTATACATAGTGTCATTTCATCTCCTAGCCTTTTCCACTTAGGATTTTCAGCTAGGTGAGTCATTCAATCTATACTTCAGAAAAAATGTCATCTGAGATCAATCTTTCAATCTCAATATCTTGGTACAAAGTTTCAGTAACAGATACATCAATAAAATCTTTGATTAATCTTTTCATGCAGGGAATTCCACAGCAAACACATGCTCCTATTAGGAGTATACCCACACAAATGGCAATCAGAATATTCATTAGGATGGAACCCCACCCCCCAAATAGATTCTGGAAAAAGTCCGTCAGTGGGTTTGGGCCTGGTTCAGTCATGGCTGATACTTGCTGAATTACCTCTATGTGGTTATTGATCTCATGACGATTGTCAGGAATATAAGCACAGCATTCTTCTTTGATAAGCGCGCATGTACCACCTCTCGCCGCTAGGGTGAAGTCAAGAGCAATTCGATTTCGTAGCACAACAGTGCTCATTGCATTAAAACATTTTCTTAAGTTCATCAGTCACCAGTTCTAGGGCAGAAAAAGTTGCATTACTCATTACTTCGAGAAGTTTCGACAACTTCCTCAGCTCCCCGATCGAGTTGACTGCTCCATAGGCTGGGAATATTCCTGCCCAGGATATAACACTGTCACTCAAGTCCATATGAGTCAATTCGCTTTTGTCTTTTACTGAATTGTGGTCTTTCCAGCCAGCTTCAATCTTTCCAACTGGATTCACAGGTTTTTCAACTGGACCTTCGGGTTTTCGGGCTGCTTCTCTCATGTTTTGTATCTTACCCAAAGGTAATTCTGCAGTATAGAAGTCAAACAAACAGCAGAGAACCAAACCAGGAAGTAAATGCTCACACAGCCAGGTCACTTGATAAAGCTCAGAATTCCTCTGAGCGAAAGCGCTTGTGTTTTATTATTCTGTGGTTCTGAATAAAGGAATTATTTGAATTTGTTTGGTGCCTAACTGGATTTACTGAATCTGCCTTGGTGAACTTACAACAAGCTGTTCCATTTCCTGGCTGTGTGTGCATTTACTTCCTAATTCTGCAGTATGTCTTGTTGCCGGAACCAAATAACCCAAAAAACAACTGCCGGACCAATTCTCAGGTAACCATTTATATGCCTTTTTCCCACAAATAAAATAACAGTTTTCTACTTTAGTACTAATACGCATCAGCCCTGCATGAAACATTTTCTGATCTATAACTGACAATTGTTTAAACAAAACTGGATTTTTGCGAATGTCATTCATAGTTGTTTTCAATGAGTTCAAATACGAGTCATAATTAGTATTGCAAAAAGTATTGCCATTACCATTCTTAATATAACATCGGTAAGATATGGTTATATTACAATTGCTCCAGCCCACCTGGAGGGTGTCATTTTTATAAAAACATACAACTACTTTTTGTGTGACAGGTAAAAATAAAGCTATTTTGTCCTGTGATCTCACAGTTCCTGTATCGAAACGTAGATTCTCCCAAGTCTCATTTATCCCCAAAGGGACAGCGGACATTATCAGTCCTCCATATGCTGTTGGTATAGCTGTACAAACCCAGCAATTTGAAATGTTCATAGTCTCTGCATATGCACGTTTCATGGCTAGGTATGTGTTAAAATTTGGATGCCAGTCTATAGACATTTCATCATGCCTTCCCACTTTCACTTGTGTGGATGTGTGTAGGATAAACCACAACAAGAGGAAAATTGTCACAATTACAGTCAATAAATGTACACTCAACAAAATGATTATGCAACATCTCTGGGGTTGATCTAAATTTCTATTCGCTTTGTTTTTGGCCATCTCGGTCTGGTTGTGCATCAGTCACAAAGTTTTTATCAAGTTGAAAGTTCTTTACCGGTTTACAATGCGTCAAATGAACCCAGGACATCCTCTCAGCCACTCTGACTGCAGTAGGCATTGCCAACAGAACCTGGTACAGTCCCTCCCACTTTGGACTCGCCCAATTCTTCCTTTTCGTCACTTTCAGCCAAACCCACGATCCTGGGGCCAAGACTGCTTCCACCGGTCTGGTCTGTTCCTTATCTGAAAAAGAGTTAAACTGCAAAACAGATTTATTTGTTAACAGTTTCCTCATATAACTAGCTAATGAACTGTCAGCCTCTTGCTCTGCAGGCATGAGAGCTTTCCACTGAGGCACATAATATGCTGTCCTAAAAAACATTTCAAAGGGAGTCAAACCCTTTACATTTGGAACCGTTCTCATACTCAGCAGTGCTAAAGGCAGACAGTATATCCAATTCTTTTGGGTCTCCTCTACTAGCTTCCTAAGTTTGCTTTTTAGGGTACCATTGTACCTTTCCACCAGTCCTGCTGACTGTGGGTGGTAGGCACAATGGTTCTTTAAGGAGATACCAAAAAATCTACCAAGTTGGTGGATTGTCTGGTTTACAAAATGTGTGCCATTGTCACTATAAATCCTTTCCGGAATGCCAAATCTAGGGATTACTTCTTTTATCAGGGCTTTCGCCACTGTTGCTGCATCCGGGTTTTTGGTTGGAAAAGCTTCTACCCATTTAGAAAACATGTCTACAATAACTAAACAAAACTTTTTCCCTTCACATTTATTCAACTCTATGAAATCCATACAAATAGTATGGAACGGGTATGGTGGTATAAGAAAACTTCCTTGCTTGGTTTTAAATGCTACTTGTGCATGGTGCTTGTTACAAGTATGACAAGCTGCACAAAATTTTTTTGTGTAGTTTGTATATCCGTATGTTTGGAATATTCGGTTTACTAACTGTATCATCCCCCCTGTTGAGACATGGCACTGCCCATGGCTCAACAAAGCTGCATATCTAAATAAATTAGACGGCAATATCAGTTTTCTTTCTTTGGAAATGTACAGTCCATTCTCAAGAATTGCACCTCGTTTTACCCATTTTTGTTTTTCTGCTTTTGTAGTAAGTGTTTGCATTGTTTTTAACTTGTCTAAATCTAAAATCTCAGAGGGTTGTAATTCCTCATTCAAAAGTAAAGTTTCTGAGTCTGCGGCTGCTTGCTTTGCAGCTGCATCAGCTCGTGCATTGCCTTTCAAAATCTTATCCTGTTGTTTTGTATGAGCTACACATTTACAAATAGCTACTTTGGTAGGTAACTGAATAGATTCTAATAACTCCAAAATAAATTGCGCATGATTAATAGGTTTTCCACTGGATGTTATCATTCCTCTATTTTTCCATTGTTGTGCAAATACATGTACTGTAGAAAAAGCATACTGACTGTCAGTATATATGTTCACACACTTGTTTTTTGCTAAAGTACATGCCCTCGTCAAAGCTATCAATTCTGCTGCTTGTGCAGATAAGTTGTGTGGTAAGCATTGAGCTTCTAAAATTTCAGTGTCTGTAACTACTGCATACCCTACCAGATTCCTCCCTGTAGGACCCCTTCTGCATGAGCCGTCCACGTAATATGTCACCTCGGCATTATCCAAGGGCATATCTGTGAGATCTTGTCTAGGTAAAGCTAACTGTTCAATTTCCTGCAGGCAGCTGTGTGGTGTGCCATCCGCAGGAGTTGGGAGTAGTGTTGATGGATTTAATGCCGTACATCGTTCAATTGTCATATGAGGTTGGCTCAGCAGTATAGTCATACACGAAAGATGTCTAGCAGGGGAAAGGTATGCCACTTTTTCTTGCAGTAAAATTATTGCAACTGCATGAGGCACTCTCAATGTGAGAGGGTGGAATAACACCACTGAGGCTGAAGCCTGTACTGCCATTGCAGCTGCAACCACTGCTTGTACACAGTGAGGCAAAGATCGCGCCACTGGGTCTAACTGTGATGAATAATAGGCTATGGGGCATTGCTTATCCCCATGTTGTTGCTTCAATACTGATGTCATATATCCTTGCTTACAATCTACGGTCTGAAAAAAATGTTTATGATAATTCGGAAGTCCTAGAACTAATGAAGAAGCTATCAACTGCTTCAACCTGCAGAAAGCTGTTTCTGCTTCAGGTGTCCATTGTAAGATATGTTGTGCTGCCATTGGTGTCTTATATATCAAGTCAGTCAGTGGAGCAGATTCCAAAGCATAATTTGGTATCCAACTCCGACAAAAATTAGTTGTACCCAAGAAAGACATCATTTCTTTCTTGGTTGTTGGTTTGGGTGCTTGCAAAATTGCTGTTTTTCTTTCCTCATCTAGTATTCTACCTTCATTGGATATTACATATCCCAAGTATCTAACTTGTTTTCTCCAAAGTTGTAACTTACTTTTGTTTACTTTGTGTCCTTGTGTTGCTAAAAATTTCAATAATGCTACAGTATCCTCCCTGCACTGTTGCTGGGTGGGAGCTGCTAGCAAGATGTCATCTACGTAAAGTAGAATTTGACTACCTCCCAGTGGGGTAAACCCTGCCAGGTTGCTAGCCATTTCTTGTGCAAATATTGTTGGACTCTCACAATATCCCTGTGGTAGTCGAGTATATGTATACCTTTTACCCTGAAATGTAAATGCAAACCAATATTGACTATCAGGATGTATAGGTATTGAAAAGAAAGCATTGCTAATATCTACCACAGAGAAATATTTCTGTTGCGGTTCTAAATCGTTTAACAAGGTATGTGGGTCTGACACAGTAGATGCTCTAGGTATTACTGCATTATTTACAGCTTGTAAATCTTGTACCATCCGCCATTCCCTGCTTGCTTTTTTAACAGGAAATAGGGGTGTATTACATGGTGAATCAGGAGATTCTACCAGTACTCCTTCTTTGAGTAATGCTGCTATTATAGGCTTAATTCCTATTTCTGCATCCTTTCCCAAAGGGTATTGTCTTTTCTGTGGTCTAAAAGCTGACTTTGGGGTAATTGTACCTGGTCCTGCTGTTCGAATAAGTCCTACATCTGACCTGCCTGTTGACCAAAGAGTTGTTGGAATTTCACATAAGGCCTTTTCTTCTTCTTCTAATAAGAACGCTAATCAGCTGTCCTCGCTAGATTGCAAGTGTACAGCTGGATGTGTCTGTGTCAACCAATTCAGTTTTTGTTTTTGTATCCCTTGTTCTGATAGTTCTAAATCAGTTTGTTTCTCCCATCTTGTTACTTTTTCTCCTAAGTCTGCCCATTTGACACTTTTGTTCTTTGTCAAGCTGACATGTGGTAACCGATTTGATCTATACAATGCAAGGAATTCTTGAGGTAATGAACAGCTAACTACACTGTTCCCCTCAGTATCCCAGTACAAAGTACGCAAAACCAATCTAGTTGCACGATTTCTAAACAATTCTTGCTCATACTCTCTATCAGGTCCTGGTGTAGTACAGTAGTATAGAGTACAGTGTAACAAATGCTGTCGATCAGTGTCAAGGGAGGGGGCTTTACTGATGGCTACGTTCATCAGTTCCTCGGTTACTGCCACTGGACCAGTCGTGACTAGGTCCTGGCTGTACCAGTAAAAAGTTTCACCCTCCGATCGCACTACAAAGGTATCCATTTGTCTCTGTGCCTCCATACCTTGTACAGATGGAACTACTGCTATGCCAAATATCTGCATAAGGTCCCTGCCCAATAGGTTTACTGGACACTTTGCAGAAACAACAATTTTACTTCTCTGGGTCATACCTGAAACAGGGTCAGTTATTGCTATATCATGGGAAAGTGGTTCCCTGTATAGCTGTCCATTTGCGGCTTTTACTAGTATATAATCAGGTGATTCTGAATGTTCTGGTAACTTGGAGGGGTGTATCAAAGTCCGTGACGCTCCTGAGTCACACAGGAATTTGACTTCCCTTCCCTCCACCAGAAGTGTAACTTCCGGTTTCGTATCTGCTAAGTAGAGCTCTAAACTCAATAATGCTAAGTCCAAAATTTCACTTTCTTCATTCTCCATATCTACTTGCACTTCCTCTACTCCTTCTATCACATTTACATTTGTTTTTTGTTTATTAACTTTTCCTGATGATTTCTGACTTTCACATGATGTATCTTCACTATGATATAGTCAGTCCTCATCTCCCTTATCTTCTGTAATTTCCTTTTTGTTTTGCCTACAATCCCTTGCTAGATGTCCCTTTTTCCCGCACTTGAAGCATTCACTTCTCTTTTTTCTTTCTTCAAAATCTTCTGATCGTTTGTCAGACTGTTTGTTTCCCTGGGCATTCTTCCTGCCCTTTTTACCCGACTGTAATACAAATACTTCAGCTCCGTCTTCAGCAGTGAAGACTTGCGCCTTCTTTTTCTTTTTACTATTAAAATGTCTTTCAGCATGTCTAGCGTATTCGAGTAAGGCTTGTAGCCTCCCTGTTCGATGGTCTATCATATGCTTCGTAATGAAGCTACTAATAGGTGCAATGCAACCTTTCAAAAATGCATTTTTTAATTGTTGTTCATACAGGGAATCATTCGTTTGGTTCTCAGGAACCGACATACCGCTATGATTATTAAAACATTCTAATAATCTAGCATAGTACCCATCTATTGTCTCATTTTCCTGTTGTATGCATTGATTAATGCAAGTCCAGTCTTCTCTAGGTTTCCATTTCTCAGAGATTCGGTCTGTCAGACCTTTCACTCTGTTGTCTAACTCTGCGTCACTATGTGGGAGTGGTTTAAATTCTGCATTGCGAGGATTCCAGTTGCCACAAATCATGTGCCAATCTGGACCTATAATTTGTCTTACTACTTTTTCTACTTCTTCCCCATTCAAGTGGTAACTCAATCTCATGCCTTGTAAATCTTCTAAAAATTTCGTAAAATTAACTTTCGGATGGGGGATTCCCTCAGTAGCCTTCCGGATATCTTCTGGTGTCCATGGTCTATATACTAAGAGTGTTGGGTCCTGCCCTTCCTGTCCTGCCTGAGGATTTGGAACTTCTATAAGTGGGCATATTTCTTCCTCACTCTCATCCTGTAGATTTCTCTCTATTTGGTATGATTCTGTGTCCCTATGTGTTTTACGTGTTTGGGACCTAGTTTCAATAGGATCTCTAACAAATGGTTGTGGTCTTGCTGAAACTTCAGGATAACATGGAGAAGGACCAGCCTGTCCACTCGCTTCATATCCTGAAAAGGGTAAGGGAGGGGGCAAGGGAGGAGGAGGAGGAGCTGTTGCTATTACCAAGTTATTATCCTCTTTGTCTAAAAATAATGTTTTTGAATTTTTAAGCTTCTGTTCTCTACGATTTGCTTCCTCAATCCACCTGTGTGCCTGAGGAATGCCTAATTGGCGTTGCTTTTTTGCCTGACCTTCCACATCAGATTTAAGCTGTTTAAGGAGTTTAACTAGTGTAGTTTTATCTAGTTTACCATCAAATTCATATTTATTAACCCATTTCGTATAATACCTAACGTTATCAGAACGTTTTAATTGCATGTATTTTGCGTCTTCGGTTAGGGGCGGATCTCACGATGTTTTAGTGCACTGATTACCCATGTCAAAAAAAAAATGTTATGTAACCCTTTTTTATCATGTGATATCAAGTTCTCAGTTCCTGTTCACAGTTTATCTAGAATAACTGCCTACCTTATTCTGTTACCCTGAACTATGACCAAATATACAGTACTTCCTTTTGTCCCTGATCTGCAAAACAAATCTTGACAACAATATACTGTAACCTAGTCCCTGATCTAAAACAGAAAAAAGGCAAATTCTTCCTACCTGAGCCTCTGGTATTGAGAAAGTCCAAGTTCCGCTTTTTGGCCACAGATCAGAAAGTGGCCAGCCTCTTTACACAACAATTCAGTCGGAGGTCTTTTCACTCAAGAAGAACCATTTCGGTAACTTCTCCTGCGCAGTATTCGACCACCGATATGCTCTGATCTGCGGCTTACCAAGGGAATTCCATCTACGAAGGACCAAACTGTTAAATAAAATAAGATTTCAATACACAGGAGGTTCAGGTTAAAAAGTTTACTAGTGTACACCAGGAGGCAAAAAACGTACAAGTACAGAATTTTGTCTGACATGAAACAGGAAGCACACAATTTTATATAGGTTTAACATTTTATGCCCACCTTACTGACGTGATATGTCACAGGGCATCTACATCACTTTAGCTTACAGTCCTCTATTAATAAAACTGTTGATGCTGTATATTTAAAAAAACTTTTCCTCTAGATACAATACGGCCTTGCTATCCAGCTGGTCAGACATAATGTCTTTCTGTGAAGTTACTTCTTCAAGGTTTCATATCAGTTCGAATACAATAGCAGCTTCAGTCTTTTAATACACATCTTTGTTCTCTGTTACACTTTCTCACACAGCTGCGCGCTATCTCAGTAACACATATACAAGGCCAAATCGTTCCAACAGGAAAGAGCAGAAGATTTCATTATTTCACAAATTTAATTTCCTGACCCAGCAGATAATCACTTGTGAAAAGCATAAACATTAAAACTTGCTAAGCTAGCATTCTGCCAGGGTCAAGGATCAGCTTTGCTTCAAGCCACACTGCAGTTTCAAAACTACTTACATTTACACATGAATTAATCTGTACTGTTATATGGTTAATAGAATAAAATGCATTATATACTACTTTGCTTTTTAACTAGCATTTCTCATATATTCAAATACACATTTTTCTAACAATCATGCATGCAGATGAAAACATTTTTCTAACAATCATGCATGCAGATGAAAACCAGATGTTACCTGCTCATGCCTTAACTGGCCACTCTATTCTTCAGACATAGATATCCCTAAGACAGTGATTGTACAAAGGTCAGGGCACAGTCATCATCTTTTTCACAGTGTGTGTGTGTGTGTGTGTGTGTGTGTGTGTGTGCGTGTGTGCGTGTGTGTGTGTGTGTGTGTGTGTGTGTGTGTGTGTGTGTGTGTGTGTGTGTGTGTGTGAGATGGCATTACAGGAGGGCATGTCTTTCCAGGGGACGTGTGTGTATGAGAGCTGAAGTAATAGCAAGTATGCATACTTAAGGTTAGTATATGTAGATATATGAGAAGTGTTACGTGCAGCATGAGGTTTTCTATGTGTGTGTGGGGGTCTTTAGGGATACAGCCACAGCATGTGTGCCAGCATTACACACTGGCATGTTGTACAGGTCTGAGCCATGCATGGAAGAGGATTAAGTGTGTTGTGGACACCCACACCTATGAGAACTGTCTCTGCCAGGAGTTGTACTGCTACTTCCATGACCCTGGCTAGACGTTAGTGTGCTATCTGAATGTGAATGGTGTCTGCTGGATGAGCTGTCATTATGAACACATCCAAGGCCACAACCACATGAATGACCTCGCCTGGGTTTAGACATATTCACAACCCCTGTAAATGCAATGTAAGTTCTACCATTGCAGGAGTGGAAATTGGCAAGTCTATGGCCCCAATGACTGACACCTGATGATGTACCAGCAGAACAGCCTCATGGATGTTAGTTTTCCACCAACAGACAATCCAAAACAGATACGGTACAGACAAGTGCGTCATTGATCTTGTACAAGAAGTCACACATGGCTCATGTGATTCTGTATGTATGCATGCACAACATGCAGTAGTCTTAAACATCTTCCAAGGGTCCGGTGGAATTTGCCTGTGCTTCCACGATGGTCTTGCCCATATGCTGGGTGGCAGCTTCTGACACCAGGTAACTATAGCTTCTCTGAGAACATCTACTGAAACCTGTGTGTGGTAACTCCTGTTCATGATGGCTAAGGGGAGATTCTGCTATATCTACAGCTGGGGCTACCACACCATCCTAATCAACTGAGTTTTCATTAACCTCTCCATTCTAAGATGGTTCTTGTCATGGGTATGCATAAGCATACTGACTGTGCCTATAGCGTGAGAAGGTGATGTGCGTCATACTCCATGTGTCTGAAATACCCAGTGCAGCCCTAGTCTGTGCCTGCCGGGTCTATAATATAAGATTGACAGCTGAAAACATCGAACAACATATGGTTGACACCATATGGTCGATGTCTTCAAATGTCGACCTTATAACGTGACAAAAAAAAAAGAAAAAGAAAAAAAGTACCCTAATGGGTACTACAGGCAAGACCCCCTTGCACCCCCCACACCTCCCACTACTTAAATATACCAACTCCGAGTCCACACTACATTGCACTACATGGAAATCTCCCCTTATGGAGATTTCCATTTACACGCTCGAGATTTTGAGCGTTCAATATTCTCGTGTTGACAATGTCAGATTCAGCATTGTCGGCTTTTGAGAATATAATACAGACCCGTGCCTGCCATCTCTGCCACCATCATCAGTGATAAGAATCCCCTAACATTATACAGAGGTAAGTCCACAGTGCTGGTGCTAGACAATGCTGCACTTGTGAATACACCAAAAAAAATAACAATAAAAATACCCATAATGCTATGCCCAAATAACCCATCCACAAGTGCATTGGTATAATTAAACTGACTACTAAACATAACTAATATATGTAGGTATGTCCATGTGGTCATTGTACCTCAGTGCCATAAAGTACCTAGATGCAATAGGTGAGAGAGGTAGTATAAGGATGGTATGAAATCCCAGTAGCATTGGTAAAATTAGTGCAAGCTATGTACTTACACCCGATGACTCAAGAACAGACAGTGCTCGATTTCCCAGTGGGGTTCCCAGTGGGATGTGGTTTGCATCAGAGTGCAGCTCTAAGCCCACTACATTTGCAGCTGTTTGGGGGGGGCAGATCAAACAAAGCTATAGTATGAAGATGATGTGGCATTACAGGCAGACTTGTAGTAAGAAGGTAAGCAAAGGATAGGGGAATGGAATGCAAAACTGAAAGCATGTGAGATGAAACTGAGTACCAATAAGACAATTGTAATGGCAGCAAATGCAGGAAATCAGAAGAAACTGTGAATTGATATAGAAGGGAAAATAGTGGAACAGGTTAACAGTTTCAAATATCTGGGAGGGGTGGATGAGGAGAAAGGAAGTCTGAATGAAGAAGACAAAACTAGAATAAGGGGAGCTGCAGGCAACTAGCAGAGTGTTGAGGATCATGTATGACAGAAGAATGCCAAAGAAAATGAAAAATAAAGTGTAGGAAACAGTGGTGTGATCAGTACTACTGTATGGTACAGAAACCTGGGCAGTAAAGGCAGAGCAGCTTGAAGAAGCTAGAGACAATAGAGAAGAAGTGTTTGAGACAGGTGGTAGGATGCACATTGTGGGTCAGATGAAGAAACAAGGACATCCAAAAAGAAGACAAAGGAGCTCTAATTGCAGAGAAGTTCAAAGAGAACAGATGAAGGTAGTTTGAGCACATGTGCAGAAAATCAGAAACTAATCTGGTGAAAAAGATGTGGGAAAGACAGAAGAAGGCAAGAGGAAATAAAAGCATCCCAGCCAAGACGGTCGAAGTATGTAGGAGTCCGGCATTGAATTGAGAGAGAAAGCAGCAGTTGATTTGACAGGCCGATCCCATGTAGAGAATGGGAAAAGGGGGTTCATGATAATGATGACTAACATGTCACTGGCCCTTTGTCAGACCATTGATTATCTACGGACCTGGCCACCAACAGCAATGACATCCTCAACCATCTGCTGCCAGATAGGATCATGGAAGGGCTTGTTGGAGGCATGTGTACCAAGGAGCCATCTACAATAGAAACTAAGGATCTGTATTATCATGTCATTCTGAGTCTGTAAGAAATGAGGTTTCTATGAGGATATGCTCTTAGCAGTTTTAGGAACCATATCCTTGTTGTAATGGAATACGAAATGGCTATCACACCACAAGTTAACACACTGGTAGTACACACACTGTAACAGTTATGAACCAGTAATTTACCAATACAATGAGTAAACAACATACTCAAGTGTAACACAAACATACCTGCTCCCTAAAAAATGCACCCGGAAAATACAAACAACAATCTAAACAGCAATGCAAGTTGCCCACCATAACACATAACTAGCTATAGCCTTCAGAAATGCAAACAGGACGTTAATGTTCTAATGCATCACCCCCAACAGCGACAAATATGATAGAAAAGAATAGGAATGTCCACCTATGAAGCAGACATTATAAGCATAATGGCAATATATAAAATGACACAACCCCTATAACTTGCAGTGGCAACAGATTTATACACCATTGTAGTGGCACATGTCAAAAGGTAAGCAAATACTTTTCAAGTGTGTCAGATGGGAAGCACTGGTGAGTCAGTTATGGGTTAAGGATCCAACCTCATCAAAATCACAAGGAAAACACACGATCCTGTATGTGTGTTTTTCTTGTTTTTTATTTATTCGGTTCCAGTTTGTGGTCTCATCAAAATCACACTTTGAAAGGTATGTGTGAGACAAGTAACTCTTACAGATATGTTTAACTTGCACACACTGGATGATATGAATAAACTTGATCCGCATAATGGCCGTGTCAAGAAAATTTTAAGTGAGGTGGCTGTACTCGCATCTCAGATATGGGGTGAAGATGCCTAACAATGTGAATGATCTCCCCAACAATGTGAATGTAGAGTGAACATTAAGCATATATGCACAATAAAAAATGGAGTGTATTTATGAAATGCGAAAAGACATTACATAAACAAAGGTAACAGTATTAAAACCTTACAAAAATTTTGAGTGTCTGCCCTGCTGAAACTATTTGTTTCCACACCTTCCTTGTCATCCTTATATCTGACCAATATACCCAATATCACAGTTGTATTGTGTATATACAATGACTGACCATTAACATTCAAAAATGTGCACGCTGATTGGTCAAACCAACCAGCGTGCCTGTTGTAAAATCATGCATACACCAATAGAAAAAAAAGTCAGGTTGCCCAGCCTTTCTTCTATTAATATATGCCACAGAGCTTTCCAGTTTTCTTGATTTAAAAAAATAAATAAATAAATGCATTTTAAAATCCGAACAGGTACAAGAGAGATGGAAAAGAGAAAATATAAAGAAAATCACATACTTTATGCAAACCTTGTATTTTCTCTGCTCTGTCTCTCTCATATGCCTGAACTGTCTGGATTTCAATTTTTTTTCATTAAAAACAAAACAAACAAACAAAACAGCATACTCAAGTGTAACACAAACATACCTGCTCCCTAAAAAATGCACCCGGAAAATACAAACAACAATCTAAACAGCAATGCAAGTTGCCCACCATAACACATAACTAGCTATAGCCTTCAGAAATGCAAACATGACGTTAATGTTCTAATGCATCACCCCCAACAGCGACAAATATGATAGAAAAGAATAGGAATGTCCACCTATGAAGCAGACATTATAAGCATAATGGCAATATATAAAATGACACAACCCCTATAACTTGCAGTGACAACAGATTTATACACCATTGTAGTGGCACATGTCAAAAGGTAAGCAAATACTTTTCAAGTGTGTCAGATGGGAAGCACTGGTGAGTCAGTTATGGGTTAAGGATCCAACCTCATCAAAATCATAAGGAAAACACACGATCCTGTATGTGTGTTTTTCTTGTTTTTTATTTATTCGGTTCCAGTTTGTGGTCTCATCAAAATTACACTTTGAAAGGTATGTGTGAGACAAGTAACTCTTACAGATATGTTTAACTTGCACACACTGGATGATATGAATAAACTTGATCCGCATAATGGCCGTGTCAAGAAAATTTTAAGTGAGGTGGCTGTACTCGCATCTCAGATATGGGGTGAAGATGCCTAAAAATGTGAATGATCTCCCCAACAATGTGAATGTAGAGTGAACATTAAGCATATATGCACAATAAAAAATGGAGTGTATTTATGAAATGCGAAAAGACATTACATAAACAAAGGTAACAGTATTAAAACCTTACAAAAATTTTGAGTGTCTGCCCTGCTGAAAATATTTGTTTCCACACCTTCCTTGTCATCCTTATATCTGACCAATATACCCAATATCACAGTTGTATTGTGTATATACAATGACTGACCATTAACATTCAAAAATGTGCACGCTGATTTGTCAAACCAACCAGCGTGCCTGTTGTAAAATCATGCATACACCAATAGAAAAAAAAGTCAGGTTGCCCAGCCTTTCTTCTATTAATATATGCCACAGAGCTTTCCAGTTTTCTTGATTTAAAATAAATAAATAAATGAATACATTTTGAAATCCGAACAGGTACAAGAGAGATGGAAAAGAGAAAATATAAAGAAAATCACATACTTTATGCAAACCTTGTATTTTCCCTGCTCTGTCTCTCTCACATGCCTGAACTGTCTGGATTTCAATTTTTTTTCATTAAAAACAAAACAAACAAACAAAACAAAGCAATCAAGATCTTTTTTTCTCCATTGCTTCCTTTCCAAAGCACTGACATGTGCCATTATAGAAAGACATTATTTAAAAAAAGTAAGTACATTCTTAAATAATGTCATTGTATTATAGAAATAACCCATGGCTGGGTGTGGGTAATGCTGGATTTACCCCCACCCAGCCATGGTTCTTGCTATAATAGAAAATAACAAAAATGTTTGACAGCATAGGTGTAATGCAGCACATTGCCCATTGCAGATGTACAATGACTTAAACTTGTACCTGAATTTCTGCTTTTATTTATGTGTTCATGTTGTACATCATGTTCATAATTGTAATATTCCACTGAAATAGTTACTTGGGGGCTAGACATTCAATCTTTCAGAATACACTAGGTTAAAAAACAGCAGATTAGAATTGTCAGTCTGATTATGGTTGAGAAGAGGGGAGTGGGAGGGGAGAAATTTGAGCTGAACCTGTCAGCTAAAAGGATAGCAATGGCCTCTGGTTCAGTGTGGGTGATGCCATTTATAATAAGATTTGTGCATTGTAATGCATTTCTCCTGAGGTTACAGACATAGCTATAGAATTCTTTATGGTTGTCCTTTGCCTGACATGCTATTTTCTTCAAATTTAGCCTTTGAAGTATTAATTAACCATCCTGCTTGTTTAAATTTATCATGGGGCTGTTAGTATGTATGGCTTTGTTCTTCCTACGCTTGGCTAATATTTTTTTTCTTTTGTTGTGTAACCAATTGATATTGTGATTTCACCAGTGTGTCTTGCTTTTTAAGTTTGTCTTATTCTTTATATGAGTGGGTACAGTTCACTATATACAGCTATCAATATGGATTTACAGAGATTTTGTAAATAGCTCATCATATGCTATGGTGATTACTGGGTTTGATGGTGCTTGGAATTTATCCAGGTATAGCCTAGTAGAGAGAGGTTAGCCTTGGAATAGTTCTAAAAAGGTTTTTGGTTTGCTGGATCCCCAAGTTTAATTTTTATTTCAAGCAATACTGCCTTATTGCCAGATCTGGCAAGCAAGGACAATACATTGGGAATATCATCAGCCCCCCCATGTTTATGAGTACAAGGACAAGGATGCTTGTTCTCCTGGTAGGAGAATGGAAAACCTGTTCCAGGATGTTGATAGTAACAACATTTAGGAATCTCTGGGCTTGTGCATTAGAAGTGGTGTAGGATTCCCATTCTATAGAAGGGTAGTTGATATTCCCCAAGACTATCGTATTGGGCTGAATGAGGAGGGACTCTAGAGACAGGTAATATGGATTATACATGTCCCTAAAATTTAATTTATCCATGTAGTCTTCATCCTCTCAAAATGTTTGCCATTGCATGTCAATGCCAGTTATCAATGTCCCATAGGCAATGATAGTTCCCATCCTATGGGCAAAAACTCAACAAATATTATGCATAGGCAAAGATTTAGGCATCAGTCCTACAAATGAGAGTGTCATCTGTATGCACCACATAGCATACTGGACATTAGTGAAGTCTGAAAGATGCTTTCTTTGCAACTTCCTTACCTGATTAGCACCTATGTGGTGTGAAATGTCACACCTCTATTAGCCTACATGCAACCTTGCATTACAGAACATTTTCTGAAAAATCAAATTAGAAGCATAAGTTAAATAAATAAAAATATTTTGTGAACAATAAAAGTACAAATAGCAATGTTATTAGTAAGAAGTATCCATCACAGCAATAACAGTCAGTGCAATGCACACAAATTTTGAGTTATATTTTTTTCTAAACTTTCATAAACAAATTGTCCTACTTTGTAAATTATACAATCTAGACATATATTATTAGAACACTTTTGTGAAGCAGACATAAGCTTTAACTAACAGCAAAAAAAATTCATTCTGGATGCATGTTTATTGAGATATTAACAGAAACACGAAAACATATGCGTAACTGTAAAATTAGCAATATAAATTACACTGAATATCTCTCAAAATGTGAGACTTACATTGTGAATACCAGAGACAGTTTTCTTCAGTAATATCTAAAGTTTTACCTGATGCCATGCAATAGTTTGTAAGTTACTTGTTTTTCTAAGTATTAAGTGCATATGGAAATATTGCTTATTGTTATAATTACTAACAAAAAGCTTGCAGTATCCCCGGTATATTGTAATATAAATGGGCATTGACAATTACTTTTTCTGTCTCCTACCATATTATTTTCTGTCTCCCACCATAACTTTCTGCTTTATATCCCCTTAATAGCTTGTAGGTCTATCAGTTATGAAAATATGAACATAAATATGAAAATATGAATAATATGTGGCAAAAATGATAACTTTGTCTACTGCGGGATATCCTACATTAATAACCTTGGTGTCATTTTGCCAATTATTCCTTGCCCTTTCTAATACTACCTATTATTGGCTGCTAAGTCACTCAGTTAAAGAAGCCAGACCCAAAAATGCCTGGATGCCACAAGTAGCTATGGTTGTTAACTAACGAATACAAAAAGGCCCTATGGGCTTTAATGAGTTAATGGGGTGACATGTTAATGATGTCTGCACTCATTTACAGTGCAACTGGTGGAAGATTTAAATCTACATAATCTATAGTATACCTCTATTCTATTTTTTATCATTGCACATGTGATCATTTCAGTTTTACATTATGATGTACTCAACTGGTGAGCAAAATACTTTCTGGGGGAAAAAAAGTGTTTAATTATTAGTAATTCCTTGCAGGGCTCATTGTTAACATTTTAGTGGTTGTTGTTGTTGTTGTGTCTTTCGGCTTTTCCCAGTTAGGGGTCGCCACAGCGGAACTCCGGTCCACTAATGATTGGCAGTAGATTTTTACATGCTGAGTTGCCAGCTCTAATGCACAACCTTCAATGAAGGTACGCCCATTCACGCATGTCTCCACACAGAAAACGCTCTAGCTGAGAATTGAACAGAACAATGTCTTACTGTGAGGCGACAACACTACCGCAGCACCAGCATTTTAGTAGTATGTATCACATTGCTGTAGTGCTGCTTTGTACAGATGTTCTTTGTCATTCTTACACACCCAGCCTGCCATTATTTCATATAACTGCTTCCAGACAGCCATGATTTAGATGGCTTCTTAGCATTAGAAGTAAATACTGTAGTTATGATGCGGATTGTGGCTTTCATTGGTTAAAGTCTGACTTCATAATGCAATACATTACTAATATATATTTTGTCTATAAACAATGATTACTGCTTGAGCATTTCATTATGTACAGTCTGGAATACTGTGATGTTTAGTGACTCAAAAGGCAAGTGCTGTGCTCAGATAAAATGCACTAATGCATATCAACAGAGGGATTTTAGTTTGCAATGTTTAATTCCAGATTTAAAATGTTACAGCTTCTACTGTTACATCCTTTATCATTATGTAATGTTGAATTTATATTTCTTTATTGGATAGTACCAAGGACAACGTGACCTATCTGTCTTCTAGAGTGGTCAACTTAATAATAATAATAATAATAATAATAATAATAATAATAATAATAATAACACCTCGTGTATATGTGCATAAATGAGAAAACATAGCAAAGTACACAAGTAGTTAAATATGCAGAGCACATCAAAACTGCCTTGCAAACATGCACTCAGACAGCTTCAGTGGCATATCTGACTAATGGCCCTGTCCAAATATGATTCAAATATATTGTCCTCTATACAGACCGTCGACTAAAATAATAATGATGCCAGTTAAAAGACAAGCTCATCACACACATGAGCAACAAGGGTCTTGTACACTACAACTGCCATTTTTATGGTAAGTCTCTGTGTGACTGTTGGCACAGGGCAGCATCTCTGGCCAGGGATGATTTTAGAGAAATTAGAGTTCTCATCTTCTGACAAAAACTCAAAAAATAACTACGCATATAGTAATACTTTGTCATCAGCCACACACCTAAGATTAGCACCAGCACCAGTCTACTACAGGTTAAAATATAAACACAATTAGTGCAAGGATAATGTATTCCATGTAAAAACATTTGTGCCTCAAATTATGTATGTACTGACTGAACACCATATAGTGCAGCACTGACAGGGTTGTAGTACATTGAGCAGATCTTCATTTGACTATTATCATGGCAGTCTGCAGGCAAAAGTACATTAACACAGAATTACATCCATGCCATGAAATGTTAAAATCTGAAAACATGATACACATGATAATATATGCACATTATTACAATATATACGGTATATATTGTGATGCACATAAAGATATAGGTTACGTTACATAGGTATATTACCAATCAAGTAAATGTTTGTAGTCTTATTTGTAAAGTCAATGCCTCTGTGGTGTTAATAGTTAATACACAGAATTCAGTCACCCATGGTGTATTTTGGAATGGTTTGATTCTGGTGTGCTATAGGTAATAAGTCACAAAATAATTCATCCTGTAAAAGTGCTACTAAGTATCCATAAGGATGGTAGTGAGGCGCACCAGCATTGTGCATATAATGACATATTTTTGTGTAAGACTGTTAACGTGAATGCTATAAAGAACCCCCTAAAGACATACCCAGAAGGGGACAATGTTAACTGAGATATCACGAGTAACCAGCAAGAGTTGGAGTCTCTGTGGAGCATATCTATCTATTTATCTCTCTCTCTTTCTCTCTCTCTCTCTCTATATATATATATATATATATATATATATATATATATATAGGTAGATAGATAGATAGATAGATATAATCAGCTCATGTGGCCTGGTTTTACCGCAATGTTTCTCACCTAAAATGGACAGTACAGACATAGTAAACGCAGTAATAACAGGCCATTTGTGTTTCATCTCTTGCTGAAATTTGGTTCTCAGCTGGGGCTATAATTGCACACAGGCTGGAGCATGTGAAATTTCATCTGAGGACCATTTTTCCTAAGATCTTTGAAAGGAAGATATGGCAGGTGATGACAAAGGTAGCACTCCATTAAGAGCACAGAAGTGGTGACCAGGAGTCTTGGATATTTGTACACCTCCTCATAAACAATTACAGCTGAAGACTACTGCAGTGGAGCTACACTGGGTCTCAGCATAAAGCAAAGTCTTGGAATAGCTTAGCCATGGCTGTCACCCATGTTGTTGGCATCAGCATATGGGTGAAGAGTGCCATCATCATTATAGTGGCATGAAATTTTAAAAGGCTGACCTCCTTTGCTGATGGGAAGAATATTACAAGACCCATGCCCACCTCAGCACTGTAATTAAATTCCTCTCATTACCATGCAATGCACTATCATTACATGGCAATATACACAATCATTCTTTACTGCTTTTCTTATGTATAGCCCCTGAAGAGATTGAAGATATTTAGGAAGTGCATCAGGTGAAACTGCAACACCTCAAAGAGAAACAGATTAAGAATGGATTCAGGTATTCCTGATTGCTATGTCACATTACCACAGATTTTATCAATAGGTTATCAGGTATCTAGACTTAATGTCACAAGTGGTTGTCAGACAACTAAATGAGAATGCATATTCTGCATTTGCAGTGTCTACCTTCCTATATGATTAGCTCATGTAGCTTAGAAATACTCACTTGTTAGCTAAAGTCTGATAGATGTGGGTTCAGTCTCAAACAGAAAACTAAACATACACACACACGTGCACACACACATGCACACACACACACACACATATTTATATTTATATATTTATATTTATGTTTATATTTATGTATATATCATTTCTTAATGACAACAATACATGTGAAGTAATGCATGTATCACTCTACTTTCAGTGCTGAGTGACGGTTGGCATCAAGCAATACCACTAACCAAACTTAAGTAATGGTAAATGACACTTTATGCCCTATGGCTAAAACTGATCAGAATTTGTCTTCGGACACATTCGTATGCTGCTCCTCACTCTAATATGCTTAGTCATGCTGCACAATGGAAAGCAATACTGATATCAGTATCAGGAGACTGTTATTATTATAAGTATATTAGACTGATATCAGTATCAGGAGACTATTACTATAAGTATAACAGACTGATATCAAAGACTGTTATTATTATAAGTATAGCAGACTGATATCAGTATCAGGAGACTATTAGTATAATAGATTGATAGTACCAAGAATCTGTTATAAGTATAACAGACTGATATCAGTATCAGGAGTCTGTTATTATTATTATTATTATTATTATTATTATTATTATTATTATTATTATTATTATTATAAGTATAATAGACTAATATCAGTATCAGGAGACTTATTATAAGTATAATGAACTGATATCAGTATCAGGAGACTGTTATTATTATAAGTATAACAGACTGATATCAGTATCAGGAGACTGTTATTATTATAACAGACTGAAATCAGTATCCGGAGACTGTTATTGTTATTATAATGGACTGGATTGTTTAATGTACTCTTGAAGTATAGTAGAGTATTTAAAAGAATAGTCCATCTTAAATCTCATCCTAAATTAACATCCCAAAAGTGTTACATCCCAGCTGTAGAGTACTGAAGATTCAGCACAATAGCTGGCGTTACCATAACTACCTGAAATCAGATTATAGTCGATAAAAAATTTCAGGAAAAAGATCAATCTATTGAGATGCATAAAGGTCACTGACCTATGCAATTCTCCCAGTTATTGAATATAACTATGTTACTTAGCGAATAAATACATTCTTCTTCATTTATCTTAAAAACATTGTATGTACACATTTAGGCCATCTGGATGATTGCTGTACTACTAGTGTCAAATTAAAATCTTAAAAGAATATGAATATCTGGTCACTTCAGTTGTCATTTCAAACAACATCCAGCAATTATTTCTAACATAGTGCTTTAGATGCTGTAGTTAGTAGCAATAAATTGAAAGCAGAACTTTATGCGAGCATGATTAAGGTACAGATGATTTAGTTCAATATGCAATTCTAATTGATTTAACTTCCACTTGACACCTGCTCTTGAAGATTAAGAAATTATTTTAAACTTGACGTAAATGGCAGATCATGTTAACTTCCTGCTGTCAGAATGTTTGTGACAAGCTCTTAATCAAGGTATGTGCTTTCTCTCAAATGAAAAAAGAATCAGCATGCTGATGGGATGTTAACATTTCTCTTTCTTATTGCATCATATACCTGCATACAAAGCAGGTTTTTGAGAAAAGCTCTTACAGTAACATTACGCATTGCTTTACTGCCTTCATCTTTACTGGATGGCATACTGTTCTACATCTCACTGATCACAGGACTGAAATAATAAATGGAGGAAGGAATGTTCTTCTTTTTTCAAATGGATATTTTTGAAAACATTTTATTGCTATGTTATGCACATAAATAAATGGGATCAGACATATGCTTTCTTTTCTTACTGTGTTTTAAAAAAAATTGGTTTGGAAAATAAGTGATTATGAGTAATCATGCATTGTTGCATGAGGGGAAGTAAAGTACAAAGAGAGACTAGAGAAAAACAAGGAACTTACATATTGCACAAAATCCAAGAGCCATCAGTACAACAATTTCCACGTGTTTACTGTTTCTTTCCCATTCACTATCTATGGTTTTCATGAAGCACTTGAAAGTAACAAAGATATAACAATTCAGACAATCCACTGTTACTCCAGCTAGGTTGTTGTGTCTTTCGGCTTTTCCCGGTTGGGGTCGCCACAGCGGAACTCCAGTCCACTAATGAATGGCAGTTGATTTTCACGTACCGAGTTGCCAGCCCTGACGCACAACCTTCAATGAAGGTACACCCATTCATGCATGTCTCCACGCAGAAGACTGTTTAGCTGAGAATCGAACCGGACAACGTCTTACTGTGAGGCGACAATGCTACCACAGCACCACCACTAGGTATGGTGATGAAATCATTGTGTCATACCTCTCAACCTCTTCTGGACAAAGCCATTAATAAAAGTGTGACAAAGGCCCAAAAATAGGGACACTTTTTAAATATTGCTCTTACAAACTCAGAAAGTTGATAGAATAACAGGTTTTGCATTAGCATGAATTTTCTGAAAGATATGAAGTCTGAAAGTCAAATGCCTGCCATTATTTCCAAACCTCAGTATTTATTTTGCCACTAATTTGCCAGAAAATCACAAGTTTATGAAAAATGGACCAAAAATATGAGACCAAAATCTGGACAATCTGGGAAAATCTGCACTGTTGAGAGGTATGTTGGGGCTGTACTACACATTTATATTGTAGTGAATAGTGCATTGCATAAGGGAAAGAGTGCAGGACTAAAAGAAATTACCATCAAAGTTAAAGAAAAAACTGCTAGAAAGTTGATGTCAGCAAAAGATTTGTATTAGATATAGAATAATAACTTCCTTATTAAAATCAGCCTTTTACATATTCAAGTACAAAGCATAATAATATTCTAACAACACTTGTTTATTGCTCTGTTGAATGCTGCACTCTTCCTATAACATCTTCATTGTCCATTATGGGAGCAAACTAGAGAACAGTATGTTTTCTGTGGATTAATCCTATACTCATGGAAACAAGGGTTATCAGCAGTAGAATAATGAAATTGTATTCAGAGTGAGGTTTACATCAGACTAATTCATTCCTGGATTTGACTTGTGAATCTGAGCTACGCATGTAGTACCTCCTAGTTTATGCATATTTGTGCCTCTTTGCATAACTCCTGCAGCCATTTTGTGCTCTGCAGCTCTGAAATTAATTTTTCAGTTTGCCACCTAGTGAGCTTGTCCTGAAATATTAAACAAACAAAAAAGGGGGATTAGGCCAATGCTGGCCTGTGCGTGTGTGCGTGTGTGCGTGTGTGTGTGTGTGTGTGTGTGTTTGTGCGCGCGTGTGTGTGTATGTGTTGTTGCATTAATGATACTTTGTGAGTTGTCAGTATATTTTAAAATACTGTCTCCAACAACAATTATACATCCTGTTCCAACTTTCAGAAATTAATCTGAGGAATTATTATACTTGAAAAATAATATATGCTAGTAGCAAAACCAAAACAAAAATAAAACTGATTAAGAATTATGTCACTTTCTGTGGAGAATAAAGCCCTTCAGGGTGGACGTAACATGGAAATAGCAGAACTTCCAGTGGTGGGGAGACCTGGTATCACAAGACTCCTGGGCATTCCATTATTTCTAGGTAACACCTAATCTGTTGGACATTATTACTTGTGTAAATATAAATCATCTGTAATACTTATGCACCTAATGGCTCAGTGCATGACAGAAAATGGTCTCTGGACCAATCTGCTCATCTGATTAATGAAGTGTAATTAATAAATAAATAAATACATGTAGACATGCATATATAGCTACATACACACAAAAATAAATAGGTAAATGGGTTGATAAATAATAAAATTAATATATATGAACCTTTTTAACTTTTTTTTCACTTTCAGTCTTGTTGTAACATTTTTCTTTCTGCCTATCTGCCTGCTTGTATATTTTATTCCATCTCACTTTCTTTCACTTCTCCATCTCTGTTTGCCCATAGCAGATGTTTTCAAAGCCTGGCACAGGAGTTTTTATCTAATTGTGGATTACTAGTATTAACATTTTGCTCTCTGCCAGAGCCCACAATTTAAGAACCCTGCAATTAATGATAGCATATGCCACATGTCTGATACAAAGTCATCCAAAATGCAGGAGTGGTGATATAATGCATTCCATAAAACATTAAAGACATCTTACCTTCCAACAGAAAGCGGAATGCATAAACTAATTAAAAATAATTCAAACATTATTACTTAAAATAAGATATGCACTGGGGATAGATCCATTAATAAAGATCCCTCTAGTTCTTTGCTTTCCATGATGTAACTGCTTGAAAAAGATATTATAACCAGCTTATCTTTAAAGCAATCTTTAAATACATGTCTGTCAAAGTCAATGGAGACAGTAGCACTGTGCTATTAAAAATAAAGAAATCAAATATTCTGGCACAATTATAAATATCACTTTTGTATGTCTATATTATTTAAATGTAATATTGTGTTGTTACTCTTCTTGCCTTATATGTACCACTGTATCAACATCCACTGAGCTTTGATTTACAGGTATCACTGTATTATTAACCACTGCACTTTGTTTTGTGCCAAATAGCCCAGGTCATGGCTGAAAAGGCTCTGCAGACCAATGCACCAACATGGTTAACAAACTGAAAATAAGTAAATAGTTTTTAAGCTTATCTGCTAAATTCTAAGTAGTTTACTTACATGCTGTTTTGTATGTTGCTCTGATATTTTAAAATATGCACATATCAAAACTAATAATATGTTTTTGATCAAATTTAATTGTTTTGCAAAAACATCAAAAATTTCAGAAATATGTTAAATATTTTAAAGAGAAGTGTTTCTGCATGGCTGGATAGAGGTAGATGGAAAGTACCTTGTATATGATGATATGCCATGGCTTCCAGCATTATTCTGCTGTTAAGAATATGCAGTGGTCCTATACAAAATACTGGGATTTGCAATGCCCAGTCCCTAAAAAAAATAAAAAAAGACAGGAAATACAGGAGAAAAGTCAATATTAAGCCTAACTATTCTGCTTTAAAAAATGTTTCCTAGGGTGCAAGCCCTCTGCCTTCCACACCCTCAAACTTATACATGCCATCTTCAAGATTACCATATATCAGAGAAAAAGGAATATTGTGAGAAATGTCAGTCTTGGACTTAGTAGATGCAAGTCCAGATTTTTGTCCACTCTGTCTCCACAACTGACAATATTTAAACATGTTAACAGAGGTAGTATAGCTAGAACAGACCAGGTGGTGAGTATCTTGCAAAAGTGGGGACAGAATGTGGAACTTATATAGGCCTTTATGGGCTGGAGGGATTTCCTAATTAAGACATTATTAACATCATGGAAAAGGTCTTCAAAGGAAAAGGATCACTTCTGAGAGGTCAGATGTTATTAGACCGTACATTGTAGAATTATAGCCCATCTTAATAGTTGGGGAGATAACTATAAAGAATCTGCTGTCTATGTCAGAAGAATCTTCATCAATGCTGGAAAGAATCAGTCATATACCATACGTCCAATCTAAGCAAAAAAGTTAGTGGAATATGCAGAGGCAGTTTAACAAGGGTGTAAGGTAAGGAACAATTCACAATTAGAATTGGTTGAGACTAGCAAAATATAGTCTGAGATATTTATAAACTGCTATAAACTTTTAAAAGAACTCCCTGTAGTAGTAAATGTCAGGGTAATTGTTAGATGGGATGAGGCAATCCAAGGTCCCCTGAAAGCGAAGCAGTTACAAGGAACTTTCAGTGCTATAATGATCATTTTACAGTGGTGATTCTGTAACATTAACATGGCAGTGGATCGTCCATAGTCAAAACTTTACCCCTGCATATAAGATTATTTTTATTGTTGGATATTGGCCATTTTTGGTGGTACAGGCAAGACAGAGGTATATCTGACCACATGTACTGCAACTGCACTTTGTAACATTTCGTCAGTGAACAAAGACATTTTTCAGTTGATTGGTACCAAATCCTATCAGATGTTTCAGACCTCTAACTGATAATCCCAGAAGATTGAAATATTGCATGTAATGGCAACAACAACATAGCAAACTTCTTTTTTTCTTTTTAATGTGTGTGTGGGGGGGACTCCTCCATACCCTGTAAAAAATAAGCATTCCTGCTAACACTACTCAATTGGCCCATTAAGTCATGCAAGTCAAGGATACTGGTTTCTTCAATTTTGTGCTTCCTTTTTCAGCAGAAGTGAGTCAAGCTACCAGGCATGGTAATGTCATCCTGAAAAGAATCAGTCATTTTTTTCTGGCATTAAAGTCCACTTTAGCATGCTGTTATATGTATATGTATATGCATCTATATATCTATCTATCTATATATATATATATATATATATATATATATATATATATATATATATATATGGGATCACTACATAATCTCGAAAGTTTGAAATACCGAACTTCAAACTTTCGAGACTATATGGCCGAAACCCCTAATTACCGAAAGACCAGAAGCGCAAATTTCAAAATCCTGATAATCAATAGTTTGACATTCGCGCTTCTGGTGTTGCAGTATGGTGGAAGGTCAGGTAAGTATCTATGTTTAAATGTGTTGGTTAGGGGTTTAGTGTGTAAGTGTGTGTTGTGACTGTGATGTATGTGTGTGAGGGGAATGTAGGTGTGTGGTGGTGTTTCATGTGTTTGTGTATGTAGTGCGACCTTGGAGTTAGAATATTTAAGTATGGGGAGTGTGGGGGGATGGGGGGTGCAGGGGGGCTTGCCCCCCTGCTTATCTGTAGTTTAGATTTGTGTGCTTGTGTTCTAGGGGAAAGTGTGTGTATGTGTATGTGTATATCAGTGGTGTATGTTGAGTGTAGTTTTCGGTAGTTTGAATTTCGCAGTTTTGATGTTTCTGTATTTTAATGTTTCTGGTATTTGGTCTCGGGATTTTGGGCATCGGTAGTTTGGGTTTTTGGGATTTATTAGTGGTTCTATATATATATATATATATATATATATATATATATATATATATATATATATATATAGGTCTACCTGATTACGCCGAAAGCTGAGAAGAACGACAAGGAGATAACCGACACCAGAAGATCGACAACAGAGAAGACCACCAGTTGAGGATCCCGAAGCTGAGAACACCGACATGTTAAGGTAAGTGTGCGATAGGGACGAACGTTAGGGTAGGGTGCGCGTGAGGTAAGTGTACGATAGTGATGGACTTTAGGTTTAGGGCTGGGTTAAGTGAGTTAGGGTTAGGGTGCGGGTAAGGTAAGTGTGCAATAGTGACGGACTTAAGAGTTAGGGTTTGGGTTAAGGTTAGTGCATATATAGTTGTGTATGAAAGCTTTAGTGTAGATTTGTAAGGTTTTTGGTGTGCTTGTGTTGTGTGTGTGTTTTTTGGGAAAGTCATTTGTTTTGTTGATTGTCGGGATTGTAGTTTGTCGGGCATGTGAAGTTTCGTGTTTTTGAACTTTCGATTTTGTCGTGTCGGTTATTTCATTGTCGGTGTTTTGGCGTGTCGGTGTTATCAGGTAGACCCATATATATGTATATATATATATATATATATATATATATATATATATATAAATATATATATGTATGTATATATATATAT